>NC_056746.1:877311038-877316038 GCF_019279795.1 Protopterus annectens | reverse complement strand
ATGTGAATATCCAGTGAGATCAGTTTATGGTCTGATCTTACCAGTGAGGGATACACTTCTGGTCTGGAGCATAGAGTCCCCATGTTGGTGATGATCAGGTCCAGTATGTTTTCCCCTCTTGTGGGAGTGATAACAAGTTGTTCCATAGCATTTGAGTTTATGAATTCTAGGAACCTTTGGGCAAGGGTGTTGGAGCTAGAGTAATGCTCCCAATCTATGTTTGGGTAGTTGAAGTTGCCCAATATAATGGTGTTCAGAGAGACCTTCATATTTTCCAGTGTTCTCAGGAAGGCCGAGTGGGGTTCCTGGGTTTGGGAGGGTGGTCTGTAGCAGGCTATAAACTGGAAGGCAGTTTTACCCACTGTTAGTTGCACATGGATAGTCTCTGATGCTTTGCCACCAACCTGGAGGTGTGGCTATCTTTGATGAATATCGATACTCCACCTCCTTTTGTGGTTCGATCCAAGTTTTGGGGCCGAAAAGCATGGTATGAGGTATAACCTGGTAGTGCTGGGGTGCTCTCGGGAGTCCTGAACCAGGTTTCTGTTACTGCACAGATATCGATGTTCTCCATGCTAAGGAGAGTTTCGAGTGCGTGCATCTTGAGGAGTAGCATTACTCTTAGTTTCTTATCCCTTGTGATACCTATGGAGGTGGGTTTGTCTTTTGAGCCTTGCCTAAAAAAGGCACTATGGGGGTAGCAAGAGCCTTTGCCAATATCCGAAAGCCCAGGGGTGACAGGTGCAAGCCGTCCCTAGCAAAGCATCGTGGCTTGTCGTGCATATCATCCCAAGCTGACAGGCATTGGATCCCCTTTGAATGACACCAATACTTAAGCCAATTGTTGAAATTGATCGTCTTGTCTTCATATTGTGGCATCATTCTTGGTGAGGGTAAGATGCTACTCAAGGTCAGGGTCATACCAGCCTGGGCTACATGCTCAGAGAGCTCCTCTGTCTCTTTTCATGTAGTCGAGGGAGGTACGTCTCAGGTCATTCACACCAGCATGGACAATGACTGAGTCATATTTGTACCTGCCTTGGAGTGACCTGAGTGCTTGTTATGTGGCGGATCCTAGCGCCAGACAGGCTGCTCACCGTGACCTTCTCCTTGTTCAGCCTGGTGAGCGGGACGTCAGTGTGCCTGCCGATAGGTCACCTATTACAAGGGTATCAGGTGTGTTGTTTAGCCTTAAGGGCTGTGACTGTTCGGCACACTGGCTTTGTGAGATGTGTGTTGTACGTGTTTTGTTTTGGGGTAGCGGTTGCTTGCGTGCAAAGCTAGATTCAGCAGGCCTGGATCTAGTCTATGCTACAGCAAACGAGGTGTACCAATTTCAGTAAGATACAGTTCAAATATTCAGGCACTGTAAACCTCTAACCAGAAATTCCCAGCTCAGAAGGGCAGAGTCCAGCCTCTCCTCCCACAAGAGTGCAGACCACGAACCTTCTTAATGTAAAATAACTGGCCTGAACCCCAAGTGCTTAAACCAGAGCTAATACACTTTAAGAATAACAGACACTGTGTGTGTGTGTGTGTGTGTGTGTGTGTGTGTGTGTGTGTATAGATATAGATATAGATATAGATATAGAGAGATAGTGTGTATGTATGTGTGTATGTATGTGTGTATGTATATATATGTATATGTATATATATATATGTATATATATATATATATATATATATATATATATATATATATATATATATATATATATATATATATATATATATATATAGTTGTATATTGCTCTCCAGTTAGTGCCCCCCCCCAACTAAAGTCAAGTTTCTTTTGAGAAATACTCAAATCTATAAAAGAGCATTTCATTTCCTCTCCTGTTTCATCTGTAACTAACCCCAGCTTTAATTCTATATCCTTTTAAGAATGTCAGGGTAAATTGGATAATGTCTACACTTGCCTTGATTTTATAGTATAAAGTAGAGTGGCTGTAGCATACCTTTTCCTAAGGTTCAATGAGTGGTTTCTATTCCTTTTGCACTTCACAGTGAGTGTCTGCAGAGTTCATTTAACCATTGGCTAGCCTTCTCCTTCCTTGTAGTCTTTACCCCTCCCTCCTCCAGCTCTTGTTCTGTATTGGATAGACTGAGGTAATTTAAACCCAGGGTGCCATTTTGTTTTTTTTTTTGTGTCAAATCCAACAGAAAGCTGTTTGTCTCCCTTGGTGTGTAATCATCCTACTGTGTTTTTGCATTCAAGGTATGCTGTACATTGTGGTTTAATTCATAATTCTTTAGTACAACAGCTTATACTACATGTTTCTGTTATTTTTATCACTGCAGGATGCCTTTAGATAATTCTCCTTAATGAACTGTTGTCACATAAGCACCTAGATATGTTCCGTTTTCCTTGTTTACTGTTAGAGCCAGAAGGGCTATTTCACATGCTGCATTTCACTGCTCTGTGTAACTGCATTGACTAGTTTTTAAATACATTGAAAGTGTATCTTGCTTAATTTAGTAGAGGACTACTTTATATATTTACATTTTATTTTTGTATTTTGCCATAAGAAAATATTTTATGTTATCAGGTGCTGAAGCAGGAATAACCATTGCCTGATGTTTTTGTTATTGACTATTGCTAAACAAAAATCCAATCTGACTGGTCACACAGCATGTGCTGCCTTAACCTAATGCTCTCTTACATATTTCTTCTATTTTCCTTTCAGTAATCCAAACCATCCTTCAGGTCAAGCAGGTCTCTGCCCCCCCATATCAAGCAGTAGAAATTTCAGTTTTTTCTCTTGAGAACTGGGCACTCACAGACACTTGTCCTGCAACTAAAGAGACTAAATACTAATGTAGGTGCTTAACGTCCAAGTGTCTAGACAGTAAAATACCTTACCTGCATTAACTTAAACAAATGTTAGTGAGTGTATTCGTACATTTCTGCTGTATTATAGTGAAACCTCTGTACTGATGAGTACATCACCAGGACTAAACCGTTGTATATTGCTCTCCAGTTAGTGCCCCCCCCAACTAAAGTCAAGTTTCTTTTGAGAAATACTCAAATCTATAAAAGAGCATTTCATTTCCTCTCCTGTTTCATCTGTAACTAACCCCAGCTTTAATTCTATATCTTTTTAAGAATGTCAGAAAATTATACTCTGTGCCCATAACATAGTCTATAACTTAGTGCAAACATATTAAATTACAGTTAAAATTTCAGTTGAAAATATTACAATTTAAGCTAACATTACATACTTACCAAAGCCTAAAGAAACACTTGGAGTCTGTGTTAGTCCGCTTCGCTCGCCCTCGCTGCGCTCGGGCTTGCTCTGCTCCCCTCCCTGCCCCCTATTCCCACCCGCCCCCACTACTTCTACTTTTATTCTAACCCATAATCACCTGACCAGTAGTCCATCCCCTAATTCCCTAACAACTAGCCCAACCCACTCATCCTACCTCCCCCCACCCCCCAATCCAATTACATCCCACACTGATCCCACTCTCAAAACACATTCCCAGACAACACAACTCTACCCTCACACACAACCAACCAGGAATCCTAGTTGTACTTTTCACTCAAAGTAGTATCATGTTACCCACACTCACATCCCTATCACTAGCTCTACTATCGCTAACTTCCTTACAAACAGATCTACCGCTGCACAACTGCTATCACACTACCCACACTAGCCCACCCTCTCAAACCCACTCAGACTTCTACATCTGCCCTACAATCATAAATCTTACAACTACATATTACACCATCTCATCACACTAAGAAAAACTCTCATAGACCAAGCTCGCAGACAATTAATATTAAAAAACACATAGTGACACCTACAAATTCTGCTAACCTCTGTTGACATTCACCCAAATCCAGGTCACCTCTCAGCTAGACAAACATCTGACCTGCTAATCCTAAATCTCAACATAAGAAGTATTACCAACAAGCTAACAGACCTACATGCATTCATAGCCCACTACAACCCTGATATACTCGCCATTACAGAAACCTGGCTTAAATCCAGTATCCAAGATAAAGTCTTTCTTCCCCCAGGGTATAACACACTTACATCTGATAGAACAAACAGGAAAGGAGGAGGAGTAGCCATTCTCTTTAAAAACACCCGTAACCTCCAGCTCCTGCACACCACACCGCCCACTTTTCTAAATGCTGAAGTCCTGTTTTCTGTCCTATCCATAAGAAACACCAAGAAGATCAATATAATATGCTGCTATATACCTCCAGGCAACAACTTGCTCATAATAGAAGACATCCTACACTGGACAAAGGACAATCTACCTCCGGAAACGATCCTACTAGGAGACCTTAACACTGACTGGGCAACCTACAACTCCAGCAGCCCCTCTACACATATCAATCTATATGGGTTCTCTCAACTAAACAACCAACTAGAATAGATGAGAAAACAAAGAAAGAATCCATACTGGACTGGACACTAACCAACTATCCCAAACAAAACTATACAGTAGGCTGCCTCCCAGATGACTTAAGTGATCATCTCCCCACCTTCCTACTCCAGAAACACACCAATCACCCCAAACCAGTAGTCTACAAATTTGTACGAGATGACCGTAACCTTACCCCACGATACCTAAATACTGTCCTAAGCCACTGCAACTGGGAACCACTACGGACACTCGGGTTAGACCAGGCAGTAGACTGCTTCAATCCTTAATAGTCTAGCTCCCAGCAGAAAGATCAGAGTTAAAGCCAACTACGCACCCTGGCTAAATAGGGACACCAGAGCCCTACTAAAAGCTAGAGATAAAGTCTGGAAAACTGACAAAACCCCTAGCTCCAGACAATACTATCAACAGCTTAGAAACAAGGCCAAGGCTGAATCCAAAATAAACAAACAAAACTATTTTCTTAGCGCCCAAAGGAAATATTCAAATAGTCCACAAAAATTCTGACATGCCATTAACTCCCTACTAAAGCCAGGCAAAACCACAACCCCAGCACCCATCTCTACTAACAATACCCTAGACATAGCTTCTCAATTTAATAA
>NC_056746.1:877011038-877291038 GCF_019279795.1 Protopterus annectens | reverse complement strand
GTTATCAATTTGACTGTTACAAGGGATGACTTGTTTGCCAAAGGATACTGTGACCACCACTGGACCAGTAATCAAGGAGCCTCAATCCTCATCACTGGCGACAGTGGGGGACGTACACTGGGGGGATAGCAAGTACACGCACAATATTTCCAGAAATCAAGTGCAATTTCCCTTAAAAGCCCACAGAGACCACAGTCAGTCTGGGGCTGGTTTCTCCCTCTTTCTCCAGATTCCCAATAAGACTCCCCACTGGCACAGGTATGGAGTTGAGATCTCCGCTGAGTGGCCAAGCTAAGCCCTCTGGCACCTTCTCTGTCCAACCAGTACTTCGTGTCTCTGCCCATTAGCTGACACACACACGGACTCTTTGAGGTTTGATTTACGCACACACCTGGGAAAGGCTGGCACAGATTTACTAGCTATGCCCTCTTTTGCCCAAACTATAAGGAAGTTATCACTGCCACCAGCCAACTACTTATCAATTTTACTGTATAATATTATTAATACAAATGGTAGTTTGACCAAGAGCAAGGCTGTTGGAGTGGCCCACACAATGTCACCAAATAAATATGCAAGTACTCTCAAAACTTAAATATCTCTAGTCAGATCAGCCACAATGAAAGTTTCAAATATATTTAATAATAAATAATAAAAGAACAAGTACATTTTCAGTATATATTCATAGTGACATCAGTGTTCAAAATCACAGGAAAAATTTAAAACAACACTGCAGGGTAGTCTCATATAAATAGAGAAATTTCTAAACTAAGCGTTATTATATCCCTGGCTATATCCAAGAGAATTACTATACAATAGTTAGCTTACTTCATCAGAGCAAAGCAGATGTTGTGGTGAATGGTTCTTCCCAGGTCCAAGATAGAATACAGAATGCTCTGTCTCTGTGAGACTTTTCAAACTAATATCTCAAATATTACTGCTGAGATAGCTTGCAAACTGATATCATTTCTTGTCATCTGACTCTATCCCAGGTGAAACCCCCACTGTTGGAATCTGGCAGTATGTAGCATCTACCTGTAAAAATACATAAACCTCAGATCTTGCATCTACCTGTGAAAATACATAGACCCTTAGATCTTTGGCAGATGCCGGAAGTTATAAAACAATTGTATTCCTTCACATTTCAAAACTAGTTATTAGTTCACTCTGAAGACAATACAGGAAGCTTCTCGGCACAGACTCTGTCTAGCTGCATTGAAAACTGAAAGCATCTTTTGTTGTGTATTCATAAATTTAATTTCAGCCATTTTTCTGAAGTTTAACCTCCTGTATTCACTTCCCACTGTTACAATATATACATTTTAAACGGCTACAATAGTACATGTACATTTCTGTTCTCTTCCAGTAGGGCACACTGTGGTTATATCTTAAGCACAAGCCCTTTTTAAAATACCTTTTTAACACACTGTGCAAACCACTTTGATATACACATGACATACATTTCTAATACAGTTGTAACACAAGCATCTTAAATGCATCATGTTGATATTCACGAATGACATACAGGTTATTTACAAAATTCCATATAGCTGTGCTGCAGTATCCCATTTCGTGACTGATACTGTTCTACATTGCTTGGAATTCAGTTTTAGTGCATGATTTTGGCACCAGCTATTGATTTGGGAAAGACCCGCTCAGAGTATGTTGGTGTTCTTTTGGGAGTCAGACATATACCCTTAACAGGAGCTTTGACTGCCAGGAAGTGAATGTCAAAGTGGAATGGCCCAATGACTGAACCCTGGTGTACACCACTAGTGACCGATCTTTTGGACGAGGTAGAGCAGCCACCGTAATTTCATGGTTTCTACTTATGAACCAAGTTGCTATACAATGAGTTACTTGGAAATTAACATTTAGCTAGGATAGTGTCAGTACACTACCTGAATGTGGGCTGGTGTTGAACACCTTTATGAGCTTTAGATATGTTTTTTATACTGATTTGCAGTCATCCATGGTTCATTAACCTTCTTAAAGTTGTCATCCAGCTTAAGTAGGTGGGATGTACCCTTGACAATTCCAAACTGCCTTGGGTCAAGAGTTTGTAGGTTGCTCATGGCCTTGTTTATTCCAAAATGATTCTTTCCCCAGCCCCACAGATGTGGCTGGCGAGACTTATGGGGCAACATTTTCCAGGTTCATTGATGACCCACCATTGTGCAATAGGTTGATAGTTGCTGTCCTCCACTCCTCTGGCACAAAAGCCTGTTTGAAGGCTGAGATTGAAAAGCCTGAATAGGGTTCTGGCAGGCCCTCCCTCAGGCTGGTCAGTAAGCAGCCTAGTAAGTTATCTGGCCTCATTGAAGCAGTGTTCTTGGCCTCCGATAGTACTTTGAGGACTTGTTCCTGTGAGATTTGAGGGAGAGGTGTAACTGTGGGTTTGAGATCTGGGAATGTTGGATGGGGGTTAAATCAAGAGCTAAATTCCACTAACAGGTTGGCTGTGTCTTCTGGCTCTGAATATGTGAATTTAATATAGTATTAGCTCTATGCAGTACTAGGCATTGTTTCTAAGATTTCTAACATAGCTGAAGAAGGCTTTGTTGTTGTCTTTAGCCTGATGGCTGTGTTTTAACCTCTTATCTGGCTTTGGCTAATTGGTTCAGTGACTGGAGTGCACTGTTAAGTGTAGCAAGAGTTTTTTCACCTTGAGAGTTGCATTTATGTTATGTGCAATTGAATCTGGCCCTGTATTTACTTTGGTGGGGGGAGGTTGTCAACAGTCTGAATATCTGGCACTGTGCCCTCAGTGCTGATGGAAAGAAATGGGTATAGTCTGTTCCCTGTGAAGTATTTTGTATTGGCAAGGATCATCAAGCCAACCATCACTGTCTGTGAGTAGCTTTTAATGGTGAACCTTTTTCATCAGTCTTCATGTTCATGTCCCAGGCAGAAAACTGCAGTCTGTAGTTTAGCTGGGAAAGTATTTGCATCCTCCGTTTTACCCATGAGGACGGAATTAATTAATGTATTTGTTTATTTTTTCAACAGATTCATAGATTTTTATTACGCTAGCGACCACAAGGGCCTTTTTAAGCCTAGCCTTACATCCCAAATCTCTGACAAGTACTGATACCCTTGATAATTGCAAGAAGGGTCTGATGAAGTTCCTTCATTGTAAGTGGACGAAAGCTGTCACATTAAAAAACTTCAGTAATTTATCGTTAAAAAGGAGTGGTGTTAATACTTTTGCTGTTTTGAAATGCAGGGATGGGCTTGGGAGATGAAACCTTTACAAGCAGGGTCCTGGGAGATGAACCATTTACAGATTGCCTGTGTCCATTAGAGACACGAGTGCCAAACCAGGGATGAATTTCCTGTTCCCCATCCAATTGTCCAGGTTGCACTTGAATTGGGTTAGGGAGGAACATTGCACATGGCTGGGGAGCCTTTTCCAGAGACGGGGGTAGTCTCTGGGATACATGCCAGTCTCTCCAGCTGGTCCTGTTTATATCACAGACAAGGAAATACCATCAAATACAACTCCCCTTGCTATCACTAGGGAACAGGTCATTAATGCTCTCTCTAAGGTCAAGAACACTGCATCAATGGACCCAGACAGTATCCAAGGATACCTTCTAAGCAGCATGAAACATGACCTTTCAGGGCCTTAGGAATTGCTATTTTAACTGTAGTCTCCAAACAGGCTTCATGCCTCATGAATGGAGAACAGCAACAGTCCTGCCTCTGCACAAAGGTGGGCAATCTACAGACCCATAAGTCTTACTAGTCTTGTATGTAAAACCATGGAAAGAATTATCATGGAAGTGATCAGTAGTGATATAGTAAACCTCCAGACACTGGATCCAACCCAGTTTGGTTTTGTCAAGGGCAGATCATGCCTACTCAACCTGGTGGACTTCTTTGAGAAGGTCAGCAAAGCAGTGGATGAGGGCAAAATGGTTTACACTACCTACCTTGACCTGGCCAAGGCATTTGACACAGCACCCCAATCGAGCATTATTGACAAACTCAAGAGGTTGGGTACAAACCTGATTGTTACCCAGTGGATAGCCAGCTGGCTCAGACAGGACCCAGGAAGTGGGGAGTCCACCTCTACAAAGAGGCCAGACACCAGTGTAGTCCCTCCGGGATCGGTCCTTTTACCTTTCTTTTTGGCATTTACTTCTCTGAAGTCAAGGCCAATGTCAGTGGTCTCTAGCTGACTAAATTTGCAGATGGCTGCAAATTAGGAGCTGTCATTGAATCCCAAACTGTCTCAGATGTTCTCTAGGAAGGGCTGACACACACAAACAGTTGGTGTCAGTGCCATAGACTAAAAGTAAATGCTAAGAAATGCATAATAGTATCCTTCAGGAAGTCCTCCACCCTGGATAACTATCATATTGACAACACATCCCTTAGAGTTGACCCAGTAGTCAGGGACTTGGGGGACACACAGATAGTAATCTAGCCTTTAACCATCATGTGTCTACAGTGGTGAGGAAATCATTCTGTGTTGTGCATTTTATAAAGATGGGTATGGCATCCAAGTCCAGGGAAGTCATTGTTCCGCTGTATTCAACATTCATCAGACCTATCATTGAGTACAATGCCTCCTTTGGTGTGTACCTAACCATGCATATACAACAGTTGGAACGTCCACAGAGGTTCCTCACTAAAAGAATACAGGGCTTAAGTAAAATGTCCTATGCAGACTGCCTCAAGGCTCTGTCCCCTGTATCGTCTCCTACAGGCTTTTGGGGGGAGATCTGTGCCTGACATACAGGGCATTCTCAGACCCCTCTATGGACTTCCTGCATATCCTCAAAACAGCACCAGAATTATCCGTTCTAAAAACTTAAACCTTTCCTGTGATATAAATAGGACCTGCTGGAGAGACGGGTATGTATCCCAGAGATTATCCCATCTCTGGAACAGGATCCCCATCCATGTGAAGCAGAGTTCCTCCCTAACCCAATTTAAGTGCAACCTGGACAATTGGATGTGGAATAGGAAATTCATCCCTGGTTTGGCACATATGTCTCTAATGGGCACAGGCAACCTGTAAATAGTTCATCTCCCAACCCCCTGCTAATACTTACCAAGGGTATCAGAACTTGTCAGAGATTTGGGATGTAGGGCTAGGCTTAAAAAGGCTGTTGTGGTCATTAGCCTAGTAAACCCTATGAAACTACAGGTAATTCTGGTGCTGTTTGTTTTGTGGATATGCAGGAGGTCCATTAGATTGGGGTGTAACAATGCCTCGTATGCCAGTTATAGATCTCTTCTCAAAACCCTGTAGGAGACTGAATACAAGGATAGGGCCTTGAGGCAGTCTGCATAGGACATTTTACTTATGCCCTGTATTCTTTTAGTGAGGTACCTTTGTGGAAGTTCCAGTTGTTGGATATGCCTGGTTAAATTAATTTGTCTGTCTTTGTTGACCAGGAAGGTCTGACTGGGCAGAGCACATTTTCAGTAGAGGCTATGGCAGAAAATCTCCATCACAGTACATTTGTATTAACAAGTACATTTCAGACGCTTCTCAAAAAATAAGTCACATTTTTCTGGAAAAAAAATAACTACAAGATGGATATGGATATATATATATATATATATATATATATATATATATATATATATATATATATATATATATATATATATATATATATATATATATATATATATATATATATATATATATATATATATATATATATATATATATATATATATATATATATATATATATATATATATATATATATATATATATATGGATTTGTACTGTAGAAGGGAAAATGTAGTTCACTGCTACATTTGGGGACAGAAAGGTTTGAGATATAATGAAGGGTATAGCTGAGAAGATGGTTATAAAATTATGTAGGAGGGAAGATAATAGTATTATATAGGATAGTGGTAATAGCATGTGACCGAGAGAGTATGGTATATAGTTAGTTCTTTCTTAGCCGTTTGTTTCAAATTAATGTATCTGGAAGGTGGATCACTTGGGAGCACAGAGAATGCATGATTGGGATGAGAGGGATACAGAGGTGGATGAGAAGTTAGAGAAAGAGAAGTAGTGTTTGAGGGAGGTTGAGAGGTGTATTGATTTTAAATGCTGGAGGGAAAGTTGTTTGGGGTGTAATATATCAAGTACAAACTAGTACAGTACTTTTGGCCAGTTTTTTTTTTTTTTTTTTTTTTTTTTGTGTGAAGTATAGCATTTTTTTCAAGGAAATGGTTGGTAGGGAGGTGAAAGAGACTGAATGCTTGGGTATCTGTGGTCCCAACCATAGGGTAGCATGTTGGTGTTTGTTACATACCAGGTAGATAACAGTGCAGCAGAAACTGGCATTGCCATACTTAACACACACAGCTCTAACTCACTCTTTCTGTGAATGGAGTTAGAGTACCCTTTATGGATTCATCTTTTAGGAGGCCCAGAAATTGAAAGAGCAAGCAGTTATCCCTGTGGGTGTGAGGGGCTCCCATCCCCACAGTCATGGTCCTTTACCCATACACATTGGATTCAGTGTAATTTTTTTTTCAGTAAACCTCTTTATTAAATTATCACATATGACATAGGCAAACAGCATTGACACCACTTTAGTTGCAAACATTATACATCAGTGTAAGTCTTGGTCCTGTCAAAACCTACAGCTTTAGATGCATGGACCTCATGAGAGCCAGCATAGTTTCTTATCCATTTCCCAACAAGTATGTGTGTCCAGACGTTGAGGTCCTACGTTTTCATACAGGTCAGCAGCATTCCCAACTGGACTATCCCAGGTGAGTTGGTTAGGGATGCCTTCCATGCCCTTAGTTCAGCTTTGGGTCTGATGGTATGCAAGGGAAATGATAGCAGAAGGCTGTCAAAAAGTTTTGTTATCCACCCAATTAATTTCAACCCTTCCCTCTTGACAAAAAGTACGTGCAAGGAAATACGTGTAGATGGTTCTCTAGAAAAGAGTCTTTCAAGAAGTCTATTCAGGCTCCTTCCTTCTGCACTTCAAAGTAGTATATGTGTGAGATTTATATTCGTAAGACTTTTAGCTGTACATGAAGAATCGGGAAGTAGATAAGCAAGAAAATGTCCTTTACTACACTTTTGAATTTAAGTGGGTCATTGTCAGTTTCAAACTTTACTCTTCATTCTTATTTCTGCTTGTCTAGGTTCACAAATGTATGTTGGTAGTAGCTGTCTTCCTCTACCTAAAGTGATTTAGATGACTGACTTCTAATGGCCAGCACCTGAGACAGTCTTGGCTCAGAGGAAGTTTCTGCTGTAGACCTTTCTGTCTTTAAAGGTCATTATAAACACCCCACTTTCCCCCGTCTTTTTTATTCGCTCATACAGCACCCAAGCTGCTAGTCAAACATGGGTTGTATTCATGTCATTATTCCTCTGCACCAGGTGCATTCCTGTACACCAAGTCATTTTTACCACTAGAAATCTCCCACACATCCTCTCTTCAGTTCCGCTTCTGCTTAGCGAGCAAGTTGTGGGCAGCAGAAACTTTTATGGTAGTACATGCGACATTCCATGTGAATGCTTTGTAATGGACACTCAAGTTTGAATGTCCATTAGCACTTGGTTCACCATACTTTTTTTCTCAGGGATTCAGCATTATGGCAAAACATCTGAAGTAGTGGATGACTTTGTACAGCCTCTCTGTAAGCAAAGTTTTTGTAGTTGTAACTCCCAAAACAACGCTTAGAACAAATGCCTTGTGCTTGGGATGGGGAAGATGCTGCCATGGCATAAGGACTTGTGAAGTTTTGACCCATCCTTGATCATATCAGTTTGTTGTTGATAAGAGCAGTTCATTTTTGTTAAAGTTATGCAGGGATAGAATCCACCAAGTCTAATTTTAGTCCACTCCAACAGTAGTGGCAGCGCGGCACTGCAACAAGCAAAGTAGTTTTTTTCTACCCTCTGTGTAGAGAGGCTGTATGGGTCTAGAAGTGGGCTTTCAAGGCAAAGAAATACTTACCAACAGTGCACATTCCATTAGAATACAGCTGACTGCAGCCCTTCCATGTCAAAAATAAGGGTATGTGATATTTTCACTCCCTTCATGAACACCAAGTTTCAAATATTTTCCCTGATTCCTTGGCAGTAGTGGCAAGATACCAACTTGGTACAAAGTTTTATTTATTTATTTATTTATTTACTGTTTCTTTTTTCTTTTTCTTTGCTTGTGTAGTTAGTTTTTTTTTTTTCTCAAGGTCAAGGAATCCAAAGCAGCAACAATCCTGTTTGTACCTTCCTAGCCCAAGCAGGTTTGTTTCCCCTGCTTCTAGAGTTTCTCCAGCCCCCAGTCTTCTGTGTCACAGCCTGTTGTTGACTTACCACCTTCACAAATGCTGTCTGAATGTGTAGGCCCTCACTGACAGCTTGGCTGCTCCCATTCCACCAGAGTGGTGTAGATTATTACTTCCCGACAAATGTCTTCTGATGCACGAATGACATGGTATGATAAATGGAAAAGCTTTTAAGTCTGGATGTCTGCCAGGAACACTGCTTTGGCTTATGAAAGGTTTATTGCATTTGTCATGGAAACATTATTTTTAGTGGTGGTTACTTCAGGCAAATCTTTGAACTGCAAGCCTTGTTAATGTTCAGTCCATAGCCTGTCTTTCACAAGTATGGGGATTTATTGCATACTGTCCCGTACCATCTTCCATGCCTAAGAAGATTTCAAAGACTAGTTTAAACCAGTCTGTACACTTGCTTTCCCTGGTAAGATTACTGTGATAAAAATAGTGTGTTCACTACATGGCTGTACATAGTGCAGATGTTGTGTAGAGAGTACCAAAACTCTTAGAAAAGATGGCCAGCTCTTTGTACCCATCACTAAAGGGAACAAAGGCAAAACGCCTACTAAACTAAACCTTCTACACCTACACGATACTTTCTTCCTTAATGCATCTTGGGATGATATTTGTGCAAGTGCTGTTTGGCCATTCCTAACTTCCTTTGCCAAACATTGCAAATTGGATGTGATCATTTGTAGTTCCCAGTCTTCCTTGGAGGTTTATTTTTCACTGGTATCTTCCATAGGCCAGCCACCCAGGAAGAGTGAATGGGAGAGGCTATTCTTACTGCTTCATCAGCCACTTACTGCTTCATCAGCCAGAGTTTTTTTTGAGGGGCTTGTTAAAAACGTTATAGGTACTCTACCATAGCACTTGATCAGTGAGAAGACATCTACTGTCATTCCCTGTCTTTATCTTAAGTGCTCCTCTTAGCCTACAACTAACGTATACATTGCATTATGGTAGTAAGGAGGGGAGAATGGCAGCCTAGGAAGCTTTTTGTGCCCCAAGAAATCATGATTCCTGCAGAGTCGGTCCTTAAAGTTCTTCCCAGAGATCCGTATTTATGGTGAGTAACTTTTTTAAACATGTTGTGTTTTAAAGTGGTACCTTATGCCTCTGGAAAGTATGTATAGTACTGCTTCTTCTGTTCTTTATTTGTATTGTCATTGGAATTTTATTCCCCAGGCCTTCACTGTAAATGAGCTTTGCCTGGTTGGACTGCTAGTTACTAAATGCAAAAAAATCTGCTTTTATTGTAGGCTGTTTGAGAGGCAAGATGAACCCAGCATTCTTTTGGAGTGTGACTGTACAGTATTGGATTCTCTTCAGAAGCATCTTAAAACCTACAAGATCCGAAGGAAGGTAAGTATAAACCCATGCACAGATCTTTTACTATGGGCCATCCTACCAAGGGATGAGGACAGAGATGGTCTTGGTGCCAGTTTGACAGACGAGAATGAGATGCACAAGAACATTGTATTTACGCCAGATCCCAGAACTGAGGCTATGGGATGGAGACTGTTGACAGAGAGAAGTATGGATGCACAAGAGATTCTTCCTGGAAGTGTTGTAGAAAGTATTAAAGAATACCATAAGCATCGCTACCAGAAGGGTAAGATGAATCTCATAAAGTACTTGGTGTACTAATTGTATTTTTTTTGTTTGCAGTTTTGACAGATAAGAGTTCTTCTGATTTGCATAACTGGAGCTCTTACTTTGACTCCCAAAACCCTACTGTGAAACCTACAGCAAATCTATTGTGTTATTTGCACTAAGAATGCAATCAATTTGCTGTAGATTTCACAATAGCCTAGCTTGCCTTGTTAATCAGTGTCACCTTCCCTTTTTCGTTTGCAGTGCCTAAGAAAAAATGAATATGGTAGAAATACTGTGCAAGTCAGTTGTTAAAATATTGTAACCTTGTAGCAATGTGGCTTACTGTGTTAAAATGCTTAGCTCCCATCCTGATTTTTCAGGAGGAAGCTGCTGTACAGGATGAAAATACATGTAATTTGCAGATTCACAAGCAGTAACATTTTCTCTATTAAATTAAAATACTTTGATATAAAGACTTTCTTTTCTTTTCTGAGAAAACAGCATACCATTCCTGTGGTTCTTCTATCCTTTGCACTCAAGGAAAATAAAAAACCTGCAAGGAGCCCTTGCCAACACAAACTGCTCAGGCTGTTCCTCCGTCACTGGTGGTGACTGTCTGCTGTGGCCATTACTGGTCTTAGTCTCCCTGGTGTAGCCTGCTCAGCCACCATGGACCAGGAGTTAGCCATGATGTCCTTCAAGGATGCATCTGCAGTCCTTACAAATGGGTTGTCCTGTCGTCAGGCAGCCCTTCGGTCGGCCGGATTCCAAAGTCTGGGTCCGGCTTCGGCTGGTGTCGCACTTCACCCGACGTCATAGCTGCAGTTCTTCGGGTATAAAGGCATCAGCCGACGCCATTTTCCTCAGTCTTTCTTGCCGCGTGGCGCCCGAAGCAGAAGCTGTTCGCAAGTGCCGGTCGGTCAGAACCAGAGATTACTACTACCGAATACTACTTCGAAGACTTCTAAAAAGCTAAGTACCCCATTGGGGACTCTTTCTTGCCTCAGCCGATGTCAGAAAATGTGAATAACTGTTTAAATTGTGCGAAACAAATACCTCATAAAGATTTCCACTCTTACTGCTTACCTTGTTTAGGCCCAGGCCACGACGTAGCAGCTTGTCTAGCCTGTGCTTCTTTTAACCGATGGACGCTTAGACGTCGGTCGGAATTTGCTGAGCAGTTTTTCGGCTCTGATTTTGCTTATATTATGCCGTCGGATCCTCCGACTTCACAAATAACCAAAAACGCAGGGAAAAAGACCGACACTCGCGGTCCGCGGTTTCGGCCGAACCGCGGTTAAGCCAACCACGAGTGTCTCGGTTTCGGCTGAAACCGAGCAAGCGGTTCTTCCTCCAGCCGAAAACATGCCTTCTACCGAGGCCTCTTCTAACCTGGTGGAATCGGCTTCTGAAATCCAACCTGCAGTTGCGGTTTCTCAGGAATTATCTGACACTATTCCCTTGGATATTTCAACCCACTGCACGTGGAGCTGCTACGCCTCCTGCAGCCATGTCCATTAAGGCCTTTGCCAGGGCTAAAGCAACTAAAGCTTCAAAAACTGTGCCTGTTAAGCCTCTCTCTCACAGGCCCAGCTCCAGTTCCCATATGCTTTCTCTGGCAGAGGATCTTATTTCTTTAATTCATGGATCCCAGCCTCATCCAGACAGGGCCTCTCATCCACCTCCAGAGAAGAGGCCTAGAGCAGAGCTCCCAGAGCCAGTATCTACAGATGATTCCTCTGTTGACTCAGAAAATACAGACCCTCCAGAGGCCCCTTACTCCCCTTACGAAGACTCTGATGCTGAAGAGTCCATCCCCTCTGCCTCTCCACCTGAGGAATTTTCCTTTGGGGAAACCTTGCATGCTATGAGGGAACAATTTCAGTGGCAGGGCCAAGATTTCTCAGACTCCAGGAAAAGGCTTAGAACCTTTTTACATTTACCACAGCATAGGCCTTTAGCTATACCTCCAGATGTTCTTCATCTCACATTGCTGCAGTCCTTACATATGGGTAGTCCGCTGTCCTCGGTCGGCCCGAATACCAAAGTATTAGGCTGACGTCGGTCAAGGCGCTTAAGACTGACATGAGGACGTCAGGGTACAAATGCGCATGACCGACGTCATATCCTCAGTCTTTTTTGCCGCATGGTCCGATGCAGAAGCAGCGTTGCAAGTGCCGTTCGTTCTGAAATTTTTCGAGTTCGGAGTTTCAGACCGAATCAAAGTTGGCTAAGTACCCCGTTGGGGAATATTTTGTTTTTTTCTTGCCTCAGTGTTTTACCGGATGTCAGAAAAAGTGAATAACTGTATTTCTTGTGGGAAACAGATACCGCATAGGGATTATCATTCTTTGTGTATTCCTTGTCTGGGGCCTGAGCACGACGTTGTTGGGTGTCGCTTTTGTGCTAGGTTCAATAAGCACACTATTAAGCGAAGGTTAGATTGTGCTAGGCTGGTCTTCGGGAAGCGGTGCAATTATAATATGCCGTCGGATTCTCCGGCGCCCGCTTCTTCGAAGAAGCGCAAAGACAAAGCAGTTAAACCCAGGCAAGATGAGTCGTCCGTTCGGAACGCCGGTTCTTTAGAGGCGTCAGTGGAACCGGTGGTTCCGACGGAGGCTTCTCTGGAGTCCCAAGGGGAGACTTTGATATTGCAGGATGTGGCCTCTCAGGAGGCAGGTCAGGCTGAAGGGGCTTCTCAGGTTACTGTGCTCCCCTCCCTTCGTAGGGTGGTTAGGCCCTCTCCTTCTGTTTCCAAGGCTTCTCCCAGAGGCAGGCCAGGTTTAGCTTCTGTTGGTGTCACTCCTAGTTCAGTAGGGTCTGTGCCCAAGAAGCACATGCTTAAAATGGCAGAAGATTTGATTACTCTGATTAGAGGTTCTTTGCCCCCTCCTGATAAGAGGCCTAGGGTGGAGCCAGAGTTGGGGAGTTTTGAGCAGGCTTCGGATGTTTCAGAGTCTTGGCTGAAGACTTGCAGGAGTACTCTCCTTATTCTGATTCTGATGCAGATGATTCGACTCCTTCTGCTTCTCCTCCAGAGGATTTTTCTTTTTCAGAGACTCCTCATTCCATGAGGGAACATTTTAAGTGGGAAGGTCAGGACTTCTCTGATTCCAGGAAAAGGCTTAGGGAATTTTTGCTTTTACCCCAGCATAGGCCCTTGGCTATACCCCCTGTTCTGGATGTTGTGGAAGATGTGTTTGCAGAGGCTTCACTTAATCCTGATTCTCTGCCTCCTGCTCCTGTTAAACTGGATAGGTATTACAGGGTGCCTGAGGCTCATAAATATCTTTATAAGAGTCCTGGGGCGGACCCAGAAACTGTTAGTCAGGGACCTAAGGGTGTCAAGGCCTCTGTTGTAAAAAATCCGGTTCCTCCAGATAGAGGCCAGAGCTTTGGATAGATGGGGAAAGAAAGTCTATACATCTTCTACCTTAGCTATGAGGGCTTTGAATTGCCAGTTTCATATGTTGAAATATCAAAACTATCTTCTTTCTCAATTGAAGTCTAAGGTGGATGCTCTGGCGGAAGGCATCGAGTGTAAGGAATTACAAGATTTGGTGCATGTTTCTGAACAGGTGGGTAAGCATTCTTTACAATGTGGTTTTGATGCTGTACAGGCCTCGTCTAGGGTGGCTGCCACTGGTTCAGTTCTTCGCAGGCACGCCTGGCTGAGGGATCAGAATTTATCTGACCATGTTAAGACAAGGATTTTGGATGCTCCTTTACAGTCTGATGTGTTGTTTGGTTCACCTGTGGAGTCAGTCTTGAAGAAAATGGAAGACAAGGCTAAGTCTATGCAGGCTGTTAAAGATTTTTTGCAAGTTCAGCCTCCAAAGTTTAGTAGGAATTGGCCTGCTAATGGGTGGACGTATCCTTCTTATGATTCTCAGTCTAGGGGTAGATCTAGACGTGGTAGGGGCAGAACTCAGAGCTCTTTCAGACCTAGAACAGGGAGTTCACCTGCACAATCTTCGGGTGAGGGCAGGGGCCAGTCCTTTCGTAAACAGGCCCAATGACCTACCTTTTCAGCTGCCAGATCCCTTTTGCCTGGCAGCACCTTTGGGAGGAAGGTTGGCACTCTTCAAGAAAAATTGGAATTTGATTACCCAAGACAAATGGGTATTGGATATCATACACCAAGGTTACAAGTTTTATTTCCATACCTTGCCTCCTTTCAAAGGCATGCCGGACGTTCCTCCTCAGCAAAGACTAGAGGCTCACAAACAAATTTCTGTGCTACTTCAAATAAGGGCCATACAACCGGTCCCTCTGCTAGAAGTGGGCCTAGGATTTTATTCCCGTCTGTTCCTAGTACCAAAGAAAGGGAACACGTGGAGACCAATTTTGGATTTATCTGTCCTCAACACATATCTGGACATTCCCAAGTTCAAAATGTTGACGTTACAACAGCTTTTACCTCTGCTGGGCAAAGATCACTGGATGGTGACTCTGGATCTCAAGGAGGCTTACCTTCATGTTCCTATCAGGCTCAGTTGCAGGAAGTATCTGCGTTTTGGCTGGGACTTCTCATTATCAGTTCTCTGCATTGCCCTTTGGCTTATCTACTGCCCAGAGTGTTCACGAAGGTTCTGGCTCCAGTGATGGCTTTCTTCAGGCTAAGAGGAATACAAATCTATCCTTATTTGGACGATTGCCTGATTCTGGCCCAAGGAAAGGACGAACTTCTTCATCATTTACAGTATGTGATAGCAGTGTTAAGATGCCTGGGGTATTCTGTGAGCGAAATAAAGTCCAGTCTAGTACCCTCTCAGGACATGTGCTTTCTGGGTGTGAGACTGAATACAGCATCCCAGATGGCCTCTTTGACCCCGGACAAACAAAAGAATCTTTCTCTTTACTTCCATCAATTGTCTCGTCAGTCCAGGCTGACTGCAAGGACAGTCCTTCAAGCCTTGGGGTTCATGGCATCTTGTATTCTGGTACTTCCCAATGCCAAACTGCATATGAGGAAGCTACAATGGTATCTCAAAAATGTATGGACACAGCACTGCCAAGATATGGACACTGTCATTCAGATAATACCTTGCATTCAAAAGGAATTTTTGTGGTGGGCTCAGGAATGTCACCTAAACAAGGGACTCTGTGACCCGGCCAGAGGCGAGTCAGATTCTAACGACAGATGCCTCAGACAAAGCTTGGGGAGCTCATCTAAATGGAAAATGGGTACAAGACACGTGGCCTGCCAGACTTCAACATCTACATATCATCTTGAAGGAGATGTTAGCAGTCCAATTTGCATTAATAGCTTTCAAGGATTTACTTCTTCCAGGGCAGGTGTTGGTTCTAACAGACAACACAACTGTCATGTGGTACATCAACAAGCAAGGGGGAACGCATTCTTATCCTCTGTGCAGACAAGCAATGATTTTGTGGGAGACTGCTCTCAGTTTACAGCTAAATCTTCAGGCAAGGTTTCTGCCAGGAGCACAGAACTCCTTAGCGGATGTGTTGAGCAGACAAATTATGGATCCCCACAGTGGAAATTGGATCCTCATGTATTTCAGAAATTGACAGTGTTATGGGGAACTCCAGACATAGATCTGTTCGCTTCTCCACTAAACTACCAGCTGCCAAAGTTTTGCACAAAAGGTTTCATCCCACAGCCTGGAAAGTGGATGCTCTCTCATTCAATTGGAGCAATCTTCATGTGTATGCCTTTCCACCTCTGCCTCTCCTCCCAAAGGTACTCCTGAAGGTCAGACAGGACAAGCCAAACATGATTTTAATAGCTCCAGATTGGCCTCGACAGCACTGGTACCCATTACTGAGAAGTCTGGCAGGGAGCCTCCTTGGCCTTTACCTTCGATTCCTCACCTGCTGTCTCAGGAGAACAGTCATTTACTCAATGTCAATCTTCACTCTCTACATCTAACAGCCTGGCATATTCTGTTTTAAACCCTGGAGGGTCTCAGCTTCCACAACAAGTTTTGAATGTTATTTTGGAGGCCAGAAGGCCTAGTACAAGGAAAGTGTACGCAGATAAATGGAGGAGATTTTTATTTTGGAGTACAGCAAAGGACTTTGATGTTTCTAAGCCTAATTTAAGTGTGGCTCTTCAATACCTTACTGAGTTATTGGACAAAGGTTTGTCCTTCTCCTCTATTAAGGTTCATGCTGCAGCAATTTCTGCTCACTATGACTGTGACCCACCATTGTTTTCTCATCCTTTAAGCAATTCCTTAGAGGGGCAAAGAATATAAGACCCCCACGTAGAGCTCCTACTCCTGCTTGGGATCTCAATTTTGTGTTGGAGAAACTCACTCTACAACCTTTTGAGCCTGCAGCTTCTGCCGAGTTGAAATATTTATCATGGAAGACTGCTTTTTTGTTGGCCATTACCTCTGCGAGAAGGGTTTCTGAATTACAGGCCCTTATGGCGGTTGAGCCTTTCTTAATTTTCCATAAGGATAGGGTAACTTTGCGTACTAATCCTTCCTTTATGCCTAAAGTGGTTTCTAGTGTGGCTTTAAACCAAACTATTCATTTGCCTACTTTTTATGCAAACCCCCAAAATAAAGGGGAAAAGATTTTACACACTTTGGATATACACAGGCAATTGCGATATTATTTGAGCAGAACTAAAGGGTTCAGGCAGTCTCAGCAGTTATTTGTTTCTTTTGCTTTGGGTTCTCAGGGCAAACCTGTTTCAAAACAAACTATTTCTAAGTGGATTGGTTTTTGTATTGCTTTCTGTTATTCCCATCATGGTAAAGAGGTTCCAGCTGGGATTAGGCCTCATTCCACTAGGGCTACTGCCACTTCTACAGCTTTTTAAAGGGGGGTGGCTACTAAAGATATTTTGGAGGCAGCTACTTGGAGTTCAGTGCATACTTTCTCTAAGCATTACCACCTTCCACTTTACTCTAAATCTAGGGCTGGTTTTGCCACTGCAATTTTACAGGGCATTTTGGCAGCTCCTAATGCTTTATAGTTTTGCCATCCTCCCTTACCTCTGCTTTGGGATTCTACCCATATGTAAGGACTGCAGCAATGTGAGATGAAGAACATAGTACAGTTTTGTACCTACCATAAATGTAGATGTTCGAAGATCTACATTGCTGCAGTCCAATTTACCCTCCCTCCTTCCCCTCTGTAGTTGGAGACGGTGGTGTAGTTTGGGTTGTGAATATTGTAAATATTGTAAATATGATTAGTGCAGGGGTGGTTGGTTGTTTTTTGCTGTCTTTTGGTTTTTGGCCTTTCTTTTTAGGGCCTTCTGACATCTGGGGCAAGAAAAGACTGAGGATATGACTTCGGTCATGCGCATTTGTACCCTGACGTCCTGATGTCAGTCTTAAGCGCCTTGACCGACGTCAGCCTAATACTTTGGTATTCGGGCCGACCGAGGACAGCGGACTACCCATATGTAAGGACTGCAGCAATGTAGATCTTCGAACATCTACATTTATGGTAGGTACAAAACTGTACTTTCTGTTGTAGATGATGCATTTAATGATGCTTGCACTGCTCCTGATTCATTACCTCCGGCCCCTGCTAAGCCCGATAGGTTCTACAGGGTCCCGGACACTCATCACCATTTATACAAGGCTCCTTTTGCAGATCCCGAGACTATCTCCCAGGGGCCTAAGGCTGTAGCAACTACATCTACTAAAAAAACCCCTCCCCTCTGAAAGGGAATCCAGGTCCTTAGAGAGATGGGGTAAAAAAGTTTACACTTCTGCTACTCTGTCAGCTAGGGCTTTGAACTGTCAATTTCATATGATTCAATATCAAGAATTTATGCTAGACCAGTTAACTAAAAAACTGTCCTCTGATGAATCTTTAGATAAGAAGTATGTTCAGGAAATGGTACATAACATACAGCAAGTTAGTAACCATTCTTTAAAATGTGGCTATGATGCACTGGAGGCTTCCTTTAGATCAGCCATGACTGGCACAGTTATCAGAAGGCATGCATGGTTGAAAGAGCAGGCCTTACCGGACCATGTCAAATCAAAACTTTTAGATGCACCCATGGACAAAGTCAATTTATTTGGTTCTCCTGCACAGCAGGTACTGAAAAAGATGGAAGAGAAGGCGAAATCTGTACAAACAGTGAAAGATTTCTTACAGGTTCAACCACCAAGGTTTAGCAGGAACTGGCCCTCCAAAAATTGGTCCTTTCTGGACTCCTCTAAAGCACAGAGAGGCAGGAATAGGCGTTCAAGAGGCAGAAACCAATCCAGGGGTGCCTACAGGGGACGCCAGTGGCAGGGTAACAACCAGCGAGGCACAGACGCAGCCACCACCACTACAACAACACAATCACAGTGACTTGGCTCTGGCACCGCCTACCAGGGAACAACTGGAAGCACCCTTAGGCGGAAAACTAGCCTTATTTTCAAAGAACTGGCATTGCATCACAAGAGAAAAATGGATTTTGCAAACTATAGACCAGGGTTACAGGTTCCATTTCCATACTCTACCAGGAAAGAGAGGAATGCCAAACCTACCACCTACTCAAAGGGCAGAAGCTCTAAAGCAAATATCTCAATTATTAAGAATGAGAGCTGTGGAAAAGGTACCATCTATGGAACAAGGAAAGGGATTTTACTCCAGACTCTTCCTGGTACCAAGAAAAGAGAGCAAATGGAGGCCTATTCTCGACCTGTCCGCTTTAAACACATTCCTCATTGTTCCAAAATTCAAGATGCTGACCCTACAGCAGCTTCTTCCCATGTTGGGCAAGGAGTCTTGGCTGGTAACTCTAGATCTCAAGGAGGCATACCTGCACGTCCCCATACGACCAAATTGCAGAAGATACCTCCGATTTCTTGCAGGATCAGAGCATTATCAATTCTCAGCATTGCCCTTTGGCTTATCTACTGCGCCCAGAGTGTTCACGAAATGCCTGGCATCAGTAATTACTCATTGCAGGCTTCAGGGAATCCAAATTTACCCCTACCTGGACGACTGCCTAATACAAGCGGACAACAAAAACAAGCTAACAGAAGACTTACAAAGAGTCATTTACCTGCTGCAAGCTCTGGGATATACAGTCAATATAAAAAAGTCAAGGCTGATTCCATCCCAAAGAATAACCTTTCTGGGTGCAGAGCTGGACACATCAAACCAGATGGCATTCCTAACTGTAGAAAAGCAAGAGCAACTACCTCTCTACTTCTTGGCATTAACAAAGCAGAACCATCTAACAGCAAGAAAAGTACTGCAAGCCCTGGGCTTCATGGCATCCTGCATAATTCTGGTCCCTCATGCCAGACTGCATATGAGAAAGCTACAGTGGTACCTAAAGAATTTGTGGTCTCAACACAAGCACAGCCTAGAAACCAAAATTCCAATCATCCCATGCCTGAAGCAAGAGTTCCTATGGTGGGCTCAGGCCTGTCAATCAAACACAGGATTGCCCTTCTGCAACAGTCAACCAAGCCAAACCATCACGACAGATGCCTCAGACCTCGGTTGGGGGGCCCACATGCTGGACAAGTGCATACAAGGCTTATGAACTCAAGACCAGCTGCACCTGTACATAAATCTAAAGGAAATGCTGGCAGTAAAATTGGCAATCCAGTCATTCAGACCATTTCTCCGAGAAGGTCAGTTGATGATAAGGACAGACAACACCACAGTTATGTGGTACATCAACAAACAGGGAGGCACACATTCATACCCTCTATGCCGGCTGGCACTGGACCTATGGAATGTGGCTCTGACCTACAACATTCAGTTACAAGCAATTTTTGTACCGGGAAAGGAAAACATTCTAGCAGACATATTAAGCAGGACTACCACGGATGCCCACGAGTGGATGCTGCATCCGGACATCTTCAAAGCCATCACAAGAGAATGGGGACTACCACAAATAGACTTATTTGCATCCCCACTCAATCACCAGCTAAAGAAATTCTGCACAAGGACGTACCACCCACTTGCTTGGAAGGTGGACTCCCTATCTTTCAGTTGGGAAAACCTGACAGCATATGCATTCCCACCACTTCCTTTGATGCACAAGGTGCTATTGAAGATCAAAGAGGAACGTCCAAGGTTCATTCTGATAGCTCCAGACTGGCCAAGGCAACATTGGTACCCATTACTGAGGAGCATGTCTCGGGAACAAATATGGACACTACCCCTGATCCCATTGCTGTTAACACAGAACAACTACAACATCCTGCATCCAAACCTGAAAACTCTGCAGCTGACTGCCTGGAACATTACATAAGATCAATTAACCCAAATTTATCCCAAAGGGTTAAAGACATTATCCTTGAGGCTCGCAGACCTTCAACAAGAAAGAATTGTGCAGCAAAATGGAAAAGATATCTCATTTGGAGTACTGCAAAGGGAGAAGATGTGTCACTGGTAAACATAGCCAACATCCTGGAGTACTTGGCAGAGCTCTTCCATACAGGCATGTCCTATTCTTCCATCAAGATACATGCATCAGCTATTTCAGCAGAATACAGCTTGGATCCCCCTGTCTTCTCACATCCTCTGCTCAGACAGTTTCTGAGAGGAATTACAAATTTAAAACCTCCTAGGAAACCACCATTGCCAGCATGGGACTTGAACTTTGAACTTTGTACTAGAAAAATTAACACTTCCCCCTTTCGAACCAGCAGCAACAGCAGAATTACAATACTTATCCTGGAAAACTGCTTTCCTGCTGGCAATCACCTCAGCAAGAAGGGTTTCTGAACTACAGGCATTAATGGCAGTGCAACCCTTCCTGATCTTCCATCAAGATAGAGTGTCCATGAGAACAAATCCTACATTTATGCCTAAGGTGGTATCCAGAGTGTCTTTAAATCAGGCTATCCACCTACCTACATTCTTCCCCAACCCACAGAACGGGAGAAAGACTGTTGCATACCTTGGATGTACATAGACAATTACGCTACTACCTGGACAGGACCAAGTGCAATAGAAAAACTGACCAGCTTCTGGTAGCATATGCAACAGGAAAGGAAGGAAAACCAATTTCAAAACGGACAATCTCCAAGTGGATAGGAAATTGCATTAGATTTTGTTACTCCTACCATGGAAAGAAAACTCCAGAGAACATCAGGCCTCACTCCACAAGGGCTACAGCCACTACCACAGCTTTCTTACGAGGAGTGGCTACCAAAGACATTATAGAGGCTGCTACTTGGACCTCCGTGCATACATTTGCCAAGCATTATAATTTACCTTTATACTCTAGATCCCGAGCAGGTTTTGCCACTGCTGTTTTGCAAGGGATCCTAACTACACCATAATCTCTCTTTTTCCTCCTCCCTAGTTTGGCTATGGTATTCTACCCATTTGTAAGGACTGCAGATGCATCCTTGAAGGACATAGTACAGTTTTGTACCTACCATAAATGTAGATGTCCGATAGGAATGCATCTGCAGTCAGGATTACCCGCCCGCCTTCCCCTCTGTGGTACTCCTAGGGTATTTGCCATCTTTTAGCTAGCTTGGGGGGATCTATTATGGTGTATTTGTTTGTATATATGTACATACATGCTTATTTTATGTGTTTGCTCTCTACTATTTGGAAACATTGGCATTTATCCAAATTTTAGCCATCCAAGAGGGCACCTGGCATCTGGGGCAAGAAACACTGAGGAAAATGGCGTCGGCTGATGCCTTTATACCCGAAGAACTGCAGCTATGACGTCGGGTGAAGTGCGACACCAGCCGAAGCCGGACCCAGACTTTGGAATCCGGCCGACCGAAGGGCTGCCTGACGACAGGACAACCCATTTGTAAGGACTGCAGATGCATTCCTATCGGACATCTACATTTATGGTAGGTACAAAACTGTACTTTCTCTGTGACCCTTGTTTGGATATGAGAGGACCACTTTAATTGGGGTCTATATCAGAGCATTGAAGTATTAAAACTTTGAATGTTCTGATATCGTACACTATTCAACTAACTCCAAGAATAGTGAAGCTGCAGAACAACTAATTCTTTCCTCGGGAAAGAATTTGGTTGGCCATTTCTGTGGCTTCGCTTAGCGCTGTGGTGGAAAGTTATGGGTTGAGTTTAGGTAAGTGTGCGATTGTACGTTAGGGTTAGGGCGCGGGTTAGGCGTGTGTGTAATAGTGACAGACTTTAGGGTTAGGGGCGGTTTAAGTGAGTTAGGGTTAGGGCACAGGTTAGGTGAGTGTGCGATAGTGACAGACCTTAGGGTTAGGGTTTGGGTTAAGGTAAGTGGATAGATAGTAGTGTATGTTTAGATTAGTGTAGCGTTAGATGTAGGAATTTAAGTGTATGTGTGTGGTTGCTGTTTGTTTGATGTGCTTGTGTTGTGTGTATGTGTTTCGGAGCAGCAAATTTTTTCCATGGGAAAAAATTCGCTGTTCTGAATGTTCGATATTTTCATGTTTAGATATTTTTGGGCCAATGAAATAGCGTTCGCTATTTTCATCTTTCGATAACGTGATATAAACGCCTTTAATTGATCTCAAGAAGAGAAAGTAGGGTCTATCTGGGAGACCTGGTCCCCAGTTCCCATCCATGAATCTTCCCTTCTGGGGATGCTGTTAGATAAATGTTTGTCTGCTTTTTCTTTCTCAGACTCCGTTTCTTGGCTTGGCTCAAGGTTTATTGCAGGCATTTAAACTTTTGAAGGGTGGCTGGAATTTTGTGGAAAAAACAAGACATTTCCCTCAGTTTGAGGATTCCCTGTCTGAAAATGAGAAAAAGGATTGGGAGAGGGCATCTTCTGATTTTTTTCTACCAAAGTATCTCATTCTGACTAAGGAAGCAGTGTCCCCAGAGTCTTCTGTGGAGGAATTTTAATTTTCTGAAATGGTTTCTAAGATGAATATGATGATGTTCTTCATCTCACATTGCTGCAGTCCTTACTTATGGGTAGTCCGCTGTCCTCGGTCGGCCCGAATACCAAAGTATTAGGCTGACGTCGGTCATGGGCGCCTAAATCTGACATCAGAGCGTCAGGGTATAAAGGCGCATGACCGACGTCATATCCTCAGTCTTTTTTGCCGCATGGTCCGATGCAGAAGCAGCGTTGCAAGTGCCGTTCGGCGTTCTGAAATTTTTCGTTTTCGGAGTTTCAGACCGATACCAAGTTGGGCTAAGTACCCCGTTGGGGAATATTTTGTTTTTTCTTGCCTCAGTTACTTACCGGATGTCAGAAAAAGTGAATAATTGTATTTCTTGTGGGAAACAGATACCGCATAGGGATTACCACTCGCTTTGTATTCCTTGTTTGGGACGAGCACGGCGTGAGTCGGGGTGTCGGTTTTGTGCTAGGTTTAATAAGCGCACTATAAAACGGAGGTTAGATTGTGCTAGGTTAGTCTTTGGCAAGAGGTGTAATTATAATATGCCGTCGGATGTTCCGACGCCTGCTTCTACTAAGAAGCGCAAAGACAAATCTTTAAAGCCTAGACAGGATGATTCGTCCGTCTTGGACGCCGGACCTTTAGAAGCTACAGCTAAACAGGTGGATCCGGCTGAAGTTTCTGTCCCAGGGGGAAACTTTGATTTTACAGGATGTGGCCTCTCAGGAGGCAGGTCAGGCTGAAGGGGCCTCTCAGGTTACTATTCTCCCTTCTATGCCTAAGGTGGTTAGGCCTTCTGCTACTGTTTCTAAGGCTCCTTCTAAGGGCAGGTCTGTCTTGCCTTCCTCTGGTGTCAGTTCTGGTTCTTCAGGGTCTGTGCCTAAAAAGCACATGCTTAAAATGGCAGAGGATTTGATTACTTTAATTAGAGGTTCTATGCCCCCTCCTGATAAAAGGCCCAGGATGGAGCCAGAGTTGGAAAGTTTGGAGCAGGCCTCAGATGATTCAGAGTCTTCTGCTGAAGACATTCAAGATTTCCCTCCTTATTCTGATTCTGATGCAGAGGATTCCACTCCTTCTGCTTCTCCTCCAGAGGATTTTTCATTTTCAGAAACTCTGCATTCCATGAGGGAGCATTTTCAGTGGGAGGGGCAGGATTACTCTGATTCACGGAAGAGACTTAGGGAGTTCTTGTTTTTACCACAGCATAGACCCTTAGCTATACCTCCGGTTTTGGATGTTGTTTCGGATGTTTTTTCGGAAGCTTCCCTTAACCCAGATTCTGTGCCTCCTGCCCCAGTTAAACCGGACAGGTATTGCAGGGTGCCTGAGGCTCAAATATCTGTATGAGTCCTAGGGCGGACCCAGAAACTATTAGTCAGGGGCCTAAGGGTGTTAGAGCCTCTGTTGTTAAGAATCCGGTTCCTCTGGATAAGGAAGCTAGAGCTTTGGATAGATGGGGTAAGAAGGTGTATACCTCTTCTACTTTAGCAATGAGAGCTTTGAACTGCCAGTTTCATATGTTGAAGTATCAGAATTTCCTCCTTTCTCAGCTAAGGTCTAAAGTGGGTGCTTTGGCAGAAGGCATAGAGTGTAAAGAATTGCAGGATTTAGTGCATGTTTCTGAACAGGTGGGTAAGTACTCTTTGCAATGTGGTTTTGATGCTTTACAGGCTTCTTCCAGGGTGGCTGCCACTGGTTCAGTTATTCGTAGGCACGCCTGGCTTAAGGATCAGAATTTGTCTGAGCATGTTAAGTCTAGAATTCTGGATGCCCCTTTACAGTCTGAAGTTTTGTTTGGTCCTCCTGTGGAGTCAGTCTTAAAGAAAATGGAAGACAAGGCTAAGTCTATGCAGACTGTTAAAGATTTTTTGCAGGTACAACCTCCAAAGTTTAGTAGAAATTGGCCTGCTAAGGGGTGGACGTACCCTTCTTCTGATTCTCAGTCTAGGGGTAGATCTAGGCGTGGTAGGGGCAGAGCTCAGAGTACTTTCAGGCCGAGACAATGGAGTTCGCCTGCTCAATCTGCTGGTGAGGGCAGGGGCCAGTCCTTTCGTAAACAGGCCCAATGACCTACATTTTCAGCTGCCAGATTCTTCTTGCCTGGCAGCTCCTTTGGGAGGAAAGTTGGCTCTTTCCAAGAAAAATTGGCATTTAGTCACCCAGGACAAATGGGTATTGGACATTATAAACCGAGGTTACAAGTTCTATTTCCATACCATGCCTCCTTTCAAAGGCATGCCAGATGTCCCTCCTCGGCAAAGGATAGAGGCTCGCAGACAAATTTCTTTACTTCTTCAAATAGGAGCTATACAGCCAGTTCCTCTGTCAGAAGTGGGCCTAGGATTTTATTCTCGCCTGTTTCTAGTTCCAAAGAAAGGAAACACGTGGAGACCAATTTTGGATTTATCTATCCTCAACACTTACCTGGATATTCCAAAGTTCAAGATGCTGACTTTACAACAACTTTTACCTCTGTGGGGAAAGGATCACTGGATGGTTACTCTGGATCTCAAAGAGGCTTACCTTCATGTTCCTATCAGGCCCAGTTGCAGGAGGTACCTGCGTTTTCGGGCTGGAAATTTACATTATCAGTTCTCTGCATTGCCCTTTGGCTTATCTACTGCGCCCAGAGTGTTCACAAAGGTTCTGGCTCCAGTGATAGCATTTTTCAGACTAAGAGGAATACAGATTTATCCTTATTTGGACGATTGCCTGATTATTGCACAAGAAAAGGACGAACTTCTTCATCATCTACAGTATGTGATGGCAGTGTTAAGATGCCTAGGGTATTCTGTGAACGAAAGAAAGTCCAGTCTAGTACCCTCTCAGGACATGTGCTTTCTGGGTGTGAGACTGAATACAGCTTCCCAGATGGCCTTTTGACCCCGGACAAACAAAGAAGCCTTTCTCTTTATTTCCATCAAATGTCTCTACGGTCCTGGCTGACTGCAAGGACAGTCCTTCAAGCCTTGGGGTTCATGGCATCTTGTATTCTGGTGCTTCCCAATGCCAAATTGCATATGAGGAAGCTTCAATGGTATCTCAAAAATGTATGGACACAGCACTGCCAAGATCTAGACACTGTCATTCAGATAATACCGTGCATTCAGAAGGAGTTTTTGTGGTGGGCTCAGGAATGTCACCTAAACAAGGGACTCTCTGTGACCCGGCCAGAGGCGAGTCAGATTCTAACGACAGATGCCTCGGACAAGGCTTGGGAGCACACCTCAATGGAAAATGGGTGCAAAACACGTGGCCTGTCAAACTCCAACATTTGCATATCAACTTGAAGGAAATGTTAGCAGTCCAGTTTGCATTGATGGCTTTCAAAGATTTACTTCACCCAGGGCAGGTGTTGATTCAAACAGACAACACTACTGTCATGTGGTACATCAACAAGCAGGGGAACCCATTCTTACCCTCTTTGCAGGCAAGCGATGATTCTGTGGGAAACTGCTCTCAATCTACACCTCAATCTTCAGGCAAGGTTTCTACCAGGAGCACAGAACTCCTTAGCAGATGTATTGAGCAGACAAATAGTGGATCCTCACGAGTGGAAATTGGATCCTCATGTATTTCAACAGTTGACAGTGTTATGGGGAACTCCAGACATAGATCTGTCCGCTTCTCCACTAAATTACCAGTTGCCAAAGTTTTGCACAAAAATGTTTCATCACACAGCTTGGAAGGTGGACGCTCTATCATTCAGTTGGAACAATCTGCATGTATATGCCTTTCCACCTCTGCCTCTTCTTCCCAAGGTACTCTTGAAGGCCAGACAAGACAAGCCAACCATGATTTTGATAGCACCGGATTGGCCTCGACAACACTGGTACCCACTACTGAGGAGCTTAGTACGAGGACCTCCATGGCCTCTGCCTTTGATTCCGCACCTTTTGTCACAAGAGGACAGTCACTTCCTCAATGTCAAGATTCAGTCTCTACATCTAACAGCCTGGCATATTCTGCTTTAGACTCTGGAGGGTCTCAGCTTCCACAACAAGTTTTGAATGTTATTTTGGAGGCCAGGAGGCCTAGTACCAGGAAAGTTTACGCTGATAAATGGAGGAGATTTTTATTTGGAGCAAAGGAAAGGACTTTGATGTCTCCAAACCTGATTTAAGTGTTGCTCTTCAATATCTTACTGAGTTATTGGACAAGGGTTTGTCTTTCTCCTCAATAAAGGTCCATGCTGCAGCCATTTCTGCTCACTATGATTGTGACCCTCCTTTATTCTCTCATCCTTGGTTTAAGCAATTTCTTAGAGGGGCAAAGAATATAAGACCCCCACGTAGAGCTCCTACTCCTGCTTGGGATCTCAATTTTGTGCTGGAAAAACTTACTCTACAACCTTTTGAGCCTGCAGCTACTGCCGAGTTAAAGTATTTGTCATGGAAAACTGCTTTTTTGTTGGCCATTACCTCTGCAAGAAGGGTTTCTGAATTACAGGCCATCATGGCAGTGGAGCCTTTCCTGATTTTTCATAAGGATAGGGTATCTTTACGTACTAATCCTTCCTTTATGCCTAAGGTGGTTTCTAGTGTGGCCCTAAATCAAACTATTCATTTGCCTACTTTTTATGCAAACCCTCAAAATAAAGGGGAGAAAATTTTGCATACTTTGGATATTCACAGGCAGTTGCATTATTATTTGAGCAGAACCAAGGAGTTCAGACAGTCTCAGCAATTGTTTTCTTTTGCTTTGGGTTCACAGGGTAAACCTGTTTCAAAACAAACTATTTCTAAATGGATTGGGTTTTGTATTTCCTTCTGTTATTCCCATCATGGTAAGGAGATTCCTGCTGGAATCAGGCCTCATTCCACTAGGGCTACTGCTACTTCTACGGCCTTTCTTAGGGGGGTAGCTACAAAAGACATTTTGGAGGCAGCTACTTGGAGTTCAGTGCATACCTTTTCTAAACATTACCACCTTCCTCTTTACTCTAAGTCTAGGGCTGGATTTGCCACTGCAATTTTACAGGGCATTTTAGCAGCCCCTAATGCTTTATGATTTTTACCATCCTCCCTTTCCCGTTGCTTTGGGATTCTACCCATAAGTAAGGACTGCAGCAATGTGAGATGAAGAACATAGTACAGATGTAATGGGATCCTATCTCGCCTACATTCATGACAGATGGGTTCGGAGCCGATCCATCGGCTCTGACTCGGCAACTAATACACTAGCACGAAGTCTCTCATTGGCTGGCTACTCCCTATCCCAGGATGCACTACACCTGCTTCCCCAGATCTCGTTTGCCGCTTTACAAGCTGGACGTGGTCTTGACTTGGCTGGAGCTAAGTGGTTCTTTTTTACCTTTTACTGGTCTTTGACCTTGGGGTTTTTCTCTATATATTAACCAAACAGCTGTTTTAACAGCTATTCTTTGTAATTTGTATATCTCGTGTCTGTGTTTGAGTGATTTCTAGTACTTAATTTTTTTCAGTTGGGCAAGGCCCGTTTAAGGCTTAGACTGCTGTTTAACTGCTACTTAAGTTGTGGTTAGTTGTTCTTCGGGCTAGGCCCGTTTAAATTAGAGGGCTTAGGGTCGTTGAAATTGTATTGTCTGTGTCAGTTCACTGTGTTCTTTTTTGAGGTAAAATTTCCTCAGTACTCGTGCCATTGTGTCTCGCGCTCTTTATTGGCGCTTTTTTGTGATAGTCTTATTGCTTGTTGAGTGCCTGTATTATGTCAAAGGAGCAGAAGTCAGGCTTTAAAAAATGCACTCGGTGCAGTTACAAAATGTCCATCACAGACAGCCATTCAGTTTGCGTTTATTGTTTGGGGCCGAAACATCTGCAGGAGACATGTAGTGTCTGTCATGCTTTCTCGCTAGGGTTCTTCAAGAACGCAAGAACAAGCTGATTTTGAAAGGGCTTATTAAACCCTCCTTTGAGGAAGCTTTAAATCCTCCTGTTGCTTCCAAAAAGAAAAGATCGTCGGCACCGACAAGTCCGTCGAGCCGACTTCTAAAGACAGAATTGACCTCTTCTTCCTCGGCTCCACTGACTTCGGGGCGAGGGTGAGTCTGCCTCGATACCTCCTACTTGGCTCCATTGCCTTGAGCCGCAAGTTGGAGTATCGAGGTGAATCACCTCCATCGGTTCCAATGGCTTCGGGCGGTGGAAGTGTGCAGCTCAGACTCTTCCCCTCGGCTCGAAGAAGGCTCCTTCGTGCCGATGGTGGTCCATGCTGTGGTGGAGTCGGCACCGACAGTATTGGAGCCATTTCGAGCCGGTCCCTTCTCTCGGGCCGAGAGGAAAGTCTTCTCGAGTGTCTACCTCCTCTAAATCCTCGAGACTGTCAGATTCGGACCTGGATAGGGTTTTACAGAGGCTTTTCCAATCTCCAGTGTTTACTAAAATGGTCTCTGCTCCAGCACAGTTTGCTTGAGCCGATCCCCTCAACACATTTGATTCCTCCTCCAACCTCTTCGGAGCCGTTGGAGCCGGTGGTGGTGGAGCAATGTGGAGCCATACGGTCGGAGCAGAGACCCCTTACAGGCCTCTCGGCTCCGACTATGCTTCCTACCCTGTCCTCCGGTTCAGGGTTTGGTACTGCGACCTCTTCAGCCGGGCCCGAGGGGAATACTTTGGGATTAGGTGCTTCGGTGCCTAGTCTTCCTCTCGAGCATCGGCTGCTGGAATTCCCAGTGCCATCGTGGCCTCTAGACCAGTGACTTCCTTGGATTCTGGAGGTCCGGCCTTTGAGGCCATGAGGAGCACGCTGGCCATGCCTTTGCCGGTTCAACTAGATTCTACCTCACCGTCCCTAGATTTGGAGACTGGTGCCTCTTGTGTTGCAGCCCCGGCAGGGCCCCAGGGCCTGAGGATACCCCCATCGGGGTTCCCTTCTTCCGGGTGGTCCGTCCAAACTGCTTCGGACGAACCCCCACGGAAGAAATTGTGTAAGAGGAAGCACATAGACTCCCAAGATGAGTCTATTACATCGGATACTGACCTCGATGATGCAGAAGGGTCCCCCAAATCATCTTCGGATGATATCTCCTTCTCAGATATCTTGGAGATTCTGAGACAGAGAGGTGACTGGCAAGCCAAAACCCCTTCAGCTGAGGAGTCAGTCTTCCTCAAGGCCTTTGGGGCCCAGCCCTCTGCCTCCTAGGTGTCTCCGCCCTTCGATGAACTCCTTGATTTGGTTTCTCGAAGGGTGTGGGAACACCCTGATTCTGTGGAACCGGTGTCTGCGAGGCCCAATAAATTTTTGTCAGCCCCCCCTCCCCCCAGAAAGAATTTCTCACAAAGGGTGTGCCTGTAGATGCTTTGGTGGTGGCTTCTGCCACACAGCAGGACGTGGCAGAGGCTTCGACGTCTATTCATCCTCCTAATAAGGATTCTAGGAGTATGGATAGTGCGGAAGCGTACCCTGTCCTCAGCGGCCTTTACCTTACGGTCGCTGAACTACTTATGTCATTTTACGAGGCTCCAAAGGGATCTTCTCAAAGAGCTAAATGACTCTCTTGTTGGTAATCTACCTGAGGCGCTGGCCCCGACTGTTGGCACAGATGACTACCCTCTTTTCTATTGTTAACTCGTCCATGAGGCTCATTTCAGATGCGGCCGAAGGCGCGAGTAGCTGAACAGGCGTTGCCCTTAGGAGGCAAGCCTGGTTACGCTTGTGTTCGCTTAGGAGGCCTTCAAGTCTTCCTTCGCCGACGCCCCTTTGATGGGTCATCTTTGTTTGGACCCAAGGTGAAGGACACACTAACTCGGTGCGAGCAGGAGGGCAAGACTTTGACTGCCATTGGGGCCCGTTTTGCTCCTTCCAGGCCTTATCCCAATGCTGGGAGAGGAGGGAAAATGTGGTTTAAAAATCCCAAAAGTCTTTCTCTACTCCACCCAGTGATTCCCCTCCAGAGGCAGGGGATTTTGGAAGACGCCGCCCCAGAGGTGGCAGAGGCCCCCGTAACTCTGGAGACCGTGATTCCTTTCGTGGTTCTTCATACAACCAGCGTTCCTGAGTTGTTGCCCGACTGTGCAACTCTGGAGCCAGTCGGGGGTCGCTTTGCGGCGCACCCACAAGCTTGGGAATCCATAACAAGCGATCGGTGGGTGCTTCATTATTACCGGAGGATATATCATCCCCTTCAACAAACCCCCCCTTTCTTTAAGGGAAATCCCGGACGTACCACCCAGTCAGCGGGATCAGGCAGCGTTAGAGGTTTCAAAGCTGCTAGAAAAAAGAGCCATCCAGCCTGTCCCCATCGACCAGATCGGATCAGGAACTTACTCAAAATTATTTTTGGTACCAAAAAAGACAGGGGACTTCAGGCCCATTTTGGACCTCAGTTCATTGAATCGTTTCGTAAAGAAGTCCAAATTCGAATGGTCACTCTTCAATCTATCCTTCCTTTGCTGGAAAAGATGCATGGATGTGCTCCATAGATCTCCAGGACGCTTACTATCACATTCCCATAGCTCAAGAGTCCAGGAGACATTTACGCTTCGCCTCGGAGCCAGTCATTTTCAATTCGAGCACTGCCCTTTGGTCTCACCACAGCCCCCACGGTGTTCACCAAATGTCTGGCAGTGGTAAGTGCTCACCTGAGAAGTCTGGGATTCCAGGTGTTTCCTTATCTAGACGACTGGCTCCTTACTGCCACCTCCGAGCATCTACTACTCCAAGCGCTCAGAGCCACGTTCACCTTGGGCGTTTCTTGGGGATCACGTTCAATTTGCAAAATCTGTACTACAGCCATCTCAGCGTATTATTTTCATAGGCGCAGACTTAGACACAAAAGAATCTGGCGCCTGTTTACCGCAGCAAGAATTCAGGTCTTACAAGATCAGGTCAAATCCTGTCTCCCCTACAAAGAGCCCCGCCCATCGGATCCTACAACTGTTGGGCTCGATGGCGTCGACCATACTTTTAGTTCCCTTGGCCAGACTTCACATGCGAATTTTACAATGGCTACTGTCGGTTCAATGGTCCTATCAGGAACTTCCTTGAACCACTTAATCATAATCACGGAAAGTTGCCGTCGAGATCTACATTGGTGGCTTCTCCAATCAAATCTCGACCAGGGCGACCCTTTATACCTCAACGTCCCATTGCCACTGTGACTACGGATGCCTCCCAGGTAGGGTGCGGGGGGGTCATTACCTGGACAGGTCGGTCCAAGGCACATGGCAGGTCCAGGAAACGCATTTGCATATCAATGTCCTGGAGATGAGAGCGGTACTATTGGTACTCCAAGCTCTCCATCACGCTCTCCCACAGGGCCCGATTATCCTATCCGACAACATGTCGGTGGTGTGGTACATAAACAAGCAAGGTGGAACCAGGTCTTACCCACTATGCAGAGAAGCCATGAGACTTTGGCACTGGGCGGTAGCTACCAACCGCTTTCTAATGGCAACGCACATACCGGGAAGTCCAGTGTGATTGCGGACAGATTAAGCAGGACCATTCTTTTACCCCACGAGTGGTCCCTCAAACAGAGTATAGCTGCGAAGATCTTGACAGATGGGGTCTTCCTTGCTGCGACCTGTTTGCCAGCCCTCACAATCTGAAATGCAGAGAGTTCTTCACACTGTTTCCTTCTCGGGACAGATTCCCAGGGACGCTCTGACTCACATTTGGCCCCGGTCTTCTCGCCTTCCTCCGTTCCCCTCCTACCGAGGGTGATACAGAAGGCCATTTACTTGTAGAGCGAGATGATTTTGATTGCCCGCACTGGCCTCGTCAAGTTTGGTTTCCCTTCCTACAGAGGCATGCGATAGAAGGTCCATGGTTTCTGGATCCGGTGCCAGACCTGTTGACTCATCAGTCAGGACGGCGTCATCCGTCTCTCAGGTCCTTGAAGTTGGCAGCATGGTTACTCCACTTCCATCCTTAGTCCGAGACAATGCTCTTTCGCTGGACGTGGTCCACATACTGTCTTCTTCTCCTAAACCTTCCACCATCAAACTTTATTCCAGTAAATGGAAAAGGTTTGCCTTCTGGGCTCAAGAACGGGGTATAGATCCTCTCACTGCACCAGTATCGGAGGTTCTGAATTTTCTGGCCTCCCTTTTTCAGTCGGGCTCTTCAGTTTCTACCATTAAGGTTCAGTTAGCAGCGATCTCTAATTTTCATGCTTCTTTTGAACCTTCATTGATGTCTCACAAACTTTGTAAGGCTTTCCTTAAAGGGCTTGGCTCCTTAGGCCTCCTTTATCTCAGCCTGTCCCCTTGGGATTTGAATATGGTTCTTGCTGCCCTAACTGCCCGTCCTTTCGAACCAGCTGCTACTTGTGATTTAAAATTTCTGTCTTGGAAAACGGCCTTTTAGTAGCCATAACATCTGCTAGGCGAGTTTCAGAACTTCAAGCTCTTTGTTCTGATCCTCCCTATTTGATTTTTCACAAGCATAGAGTTTCATTGAAATTAAACCCTGCATTTATACCAAAAGTGGCCTCCTCTTTCTGTATGCAACAAACTATAGAACTCCCTGTCTTTTTCCCAGAATTCTCCAATAACGCAGAATATACTTTGCATCAATTGGACGTACATAGACAACTACGTTTTATTTGAATAGAACCGCTCAAACGCGAAATCAAATCAATTGTTTGTTTCCTTTGCAGTGAACAAATTGGGTCAACCAGTAACAAAAGCCTCCATATCTAAATGGATTAAAGATTGTATCATTTTTATTTATTCACAGGCCAATAAAGACCTTCCCTTTCCAGTCAAGGCTCATTCTACCAGGGCAATGGCTACTTCGTAGCTTTTCACTCCAAGTTATCAATAGATGATATTTGTGCTGCGGCAACCTGGACTTCTCCGCACACTTTTATTTCTCATTACAAATTGGATGTGGTTTCTCGAGGCAGAGCTTCCTTTGGTTCCACAGTTCTCAGGAGCGTGTTCCAATGAGCCACCGGGATGTAGGTGCTAGGGGCTGTCCCATCTGTCATGAATGTAGGCGAGATAGGATCCCATTACATCTTTTAGTTATGTACTTACCATAACTTCGGATGTATGGGATCCATCTCGCCACATTCATAAGTACCCACCCTCCTTCCCCTTCCATTTGGATTTAGAGGAGCTGTAGTCACTTTTTTCTTGGCGTTCTTTCTTGAAGAACTTTAGTTGGTTATAGTGACTACTAGTTTTTTCTGTGTTTGCATGGGTGTATGAAAGCGAACAAACAAGATCTGGGGAAGCAGGTGTAGTGCATCCTGGGATAGGGAGTAGCCCAGCCAATGAGAGACTTTGTGCTAGTGTATTAGTTGCCGAGTCGGAGCCGATGGATCGGCTCCGAACCCATCTGTCATGAATGTAGGCGAGATGGATCCCATACATCCGAAGTTATGGTAAGTACATAACTAAAAGTTTTGTACCTACCATAAATGTAGATGTTCGAAGATCCACATTGCTGCAGTCCAATTTACCCTCCCTCCTTCCCCACTGTAGTTAGACTTGGTGCTATGCTTTAGGTGATGGTTGTTGTTGGGCATGTTTTTGGGAGGTATTCTGTTTTTGGCTGTGGCCTTTCTGGTTTGGCCTTCTGACATCTGGGGCAAGAAAAGACTGAGGATATGACGTCGGTCATGTGCCTTTATACCCTGACGCTCTGATGTCAGATTTAGGCGCCCATGACCGACGTCAGCCTAATACTTTGGTATTCGGGCCGACCGAGGACAGCGGGCTACCCATAAGTAAGGACTACAGCAATGTGGATCTTCGAACATCTACATTTATGGTAGGTACAAAACTGTACTTTTCCCTGGAAACATACTGATATTCTACCTCCTTTGAAGAAATGCTATAACTTATTACTCATTGACTTTCCAAAGACTGCTGCTCTTCCCCGTTTTTACCAGATTTGGAGAATGTTTGTTTTTGATGTTGCCCACAACATGCCTGACGGTCAACCCGCAGCCTCTGAAAAAGGTGGAGATGATTTTTAATTTTCCTGAGTTTTCGAAATATTTGTTTTCTCATACCAGATTCAAACCTACAGCCTTTTCTGTGTCAAATACTGTTATTAGTTGATGTTAATCCCTCTCCCTCTAATAAGGATGTGAAAGTTTTTTGACAGGTTTGTGAAGAATTCTTCTGCCCCTTTAGCCTTTAGAATTCTGAGTTATCAGGGTCACATATTAGTCTCTGTTAGCTTCTTTTGACAATAAAAGTAATATTTTTGTCAATTATCCCTCTTCAGAAAGTAATCTCTTGCTGAATTCTGACTTTACTTCTGTTTTCCAGGTAACTGAACATTTTTTAAAGAAGGGATCTCAAACTCCAATGATAACACGTGCTGTATGAGGACTAGCAAAACTCAGCAAAGCCACAGTCCCCAAGACAAACAGAAATGCAGACAGTGTAGCTAAAAAAAAGTGTCATCTCTTCCCTAATGTGTAATTGTACTGAATTTGAGGTCCATGGACAGTGAGTTTGAGACACCTGATTTAAAGTGTTCTTATGTCTGTGCTGACTCGAGCAGCAGTTTCCATATTTGTTATGAGGTGCTTGCTCAGAACTTTTCTGAAGATACTGTCTCTAAAATTTTAAATTCTACTTTGAATAAGGATGTTCTGTTTGTTCCTTCTGCTACTCACATTTTTGATGAAAATAGGGTAATTGATCCAGGATGTCACTTGGGTTTTTCAGCCATCCTTCTCCAAGTTTGCTAAAACTTTTTTCTGCAACTGTCGGTCCCTTTTACAGGAAGCAAAATAAACCGCCTTAACAGGCTTCTAAGAAGCAGACATACAGGAACACATGGAAAGAAAGCTCAAAGAAAGAAGGGAACTTTTCAGAAAAAGGGATAGTCGATTACTGCAGAATGACTATTACAGCATTTCTCTTGCCCTTTTTACCCATTCTGCCTTTCCCTTAAACCTGTATCCCAGAACCAGGTCCTTCATCTTCCTCTTCAACATCGGATTGTTTCAGACAAAACGGTTCTAAGTGTTTTCCAGGAGGTTTACAGATGGTCGTGGGAAACATCCCTCCTTTCCAAGGGATTCACCCTTATTCTCCAAATCAGGCTACTTGCTTCTTTTCCCTCCGTTAGTCAAAACCATATGCTTTCTGTACTGGTTATAAAACCAGTTCCTCCAGATCAGTAGAGAAAAGGCTTTTCTCATTCAGGAATTTTTCTGGTGCCAGGAAAGTACCCCTCATGGAGACTAGTTTTCAAGCTGTTCTTTCTGAGTCTGTTTGTGAAAGTTCAAAATATTTTCCCTACAAACATTGCTACTTCTTATTCGTCTGTATTTGTTTGTAACTCTACACTTGAAAGATGCTTATCACATTCCTGTTGCCACATATTTCAGAAGTTTTCTAAGGTTTTCCATGTGTGGATTACACTATCAGTTCTCTGCATTACCCTTTGGGTTATCTGCTGCTCCAAAAGTCTCAGAATGTCTAGCTCCTGTGATAGCACATTGCACGCAGTAGGGTTTTCACATTTTTTTTCCTTATTTAGACAACTTATCTCATTCTCAAAGTGCCAAGAGTCTCTCAAGTGGGTAAGAAATATCCTCATCAGTGTAGGATTCCAGGTCTGCATTCAAGAATTCATCTTTATTCCTGCCAATTGGATAGTACTCCTATGGTGCCTTATGGATACTTCCTTGCAAAAAAGCATTTCTTCAGAAAAAAATAGACCTGTGTCTCAAATTGTTCTTGAGCTTTTCCGTTCAGTCACAGAGTTCTGCAAGATAATGTGTCAGGCTACTAGGATTCATAGCTTCTATGATTCTTATGATCCCCTTTTCCAAATTACATATGAGAAAATGCAGTGAAATGCAGTGTTTCCTGAAACTAGTATAGAACCAACATCTTCACCCTATGATTCAAATTCCAGTCCTGGGCATTAAGAGAGTTGCTTTGGTGGGGACAGCACATACCCTTGAGTCTAGGTCTCCACTTTTCTATGACTAACCATGCACAGTCTGCAACAGCAGATGCTTTGGATTTGGCATGGGGTGTTGTGTCTTTGCGGGTAGAAGTGCATGGTCTATGGAAAAAAAATGAAGACAGGCCAAAGCTCATCAATGTGAAAGAGATCTTGGCTGTAATCCATGTACTGTTTATCATTTGTGATCCCTAGGACCACTTCAGGTGATCACAGATAACACCACAGTGATGTGATGAACAGGGGGGGGTACCAGTGTTTACCCCCAGTGTGTTTTATTGGGGTCACTGGGAGTTTAAGCAGTTTCTACCCCCTTTGCTATGAGTACTCTTTACAGTATGGCGTGATAAGACTACTCGTAGAAATTCAATGTGGTAACAGAAATGTTATGTACTTTATTGTGGCCACCTTTGCAAAGATGTCCTTCAAGGATGCATCTGCAGTCATTACATATGGGTTGTCCTGCCTCAGGCAGCCCCTCGGTCGGCCGGATTCCAATGTCTGGGTCTGGCCTCGTTCACCCGACGTCATAGCTCCTGGGGTATAAAGGCATCAGCCGACGCCATTTTCCTCTGTCTTTCTTGCCGCGCGGTGCCCGAAGCAGAAGCTGTTCGCAAGTGCCGGTCGGTCAGATCCAGAGATTTCAGCTACCGAAGACTTCTAAAAAAGCTAAGTACCCCATTGGGGACTCTTTCTTGCCTCAGCCGATGTCAGACAAAGTAAATAATTGTTTAACTTGTGGGAAACATCTCATAAGGATTTCCACTCTTACTGCCTTCCTTGCTTAGGCCCAGACCACGACGTATCAGCTTGTTTAGCCTGTGCTTCCTTCAACCGACGGACACTTAGACGTCGGTCGGAGTTTGCAGAAGAGTTTTTTGGCTCCGCTTTTGCATATAAAATGCCGTCGGAGACTCCGACTACACATTTAGCTAAAAAACGCAAGGAAAAGGACCGACACTCGCGGCCCGCGGTTTCGGCTGAAACCACGGTTAGGCCTACCGCGAGTGTCTCTGTTTCGGCTGAAACCGAGACCTCGGTTCTCCCTTCGGCCGAAAGCATGCCTCCGACAACCGAGGCCACACAGGCCACGGCTGAGTCGGCTACAGAAATTCCTACTGAAGAAGCAGGCACACAAGATTTGTCCGACACTATTCATTTGGACATCTCTACTCCTGCACGTGGGGCAGCTAGATCCCCTGCTTCTATGTCTATCAAGGCCTTTTCCAGGGCTAAAGCAGCTAAACTTTCCAAGGCCTTACCTACAAAAGCTCCCTCTCACAGGCCTACCTCAAGTTCTCAGATTCTCAGCCTTGCTGAGGACCTTATTTCTCTGATCAGGGGATCCCAACCTCACCCAGACAGGGCCTCACAACCCCCTCCTGAAAAGAGGCCTAGGACTGAACCCCCTGAACCTCTCTCCTCTGACTATTCCTCGGATGGTTCAGATTTATCTGACCATCAGGAAGGACCATACTCACCTTATGAGGATTCTGATGCAGAAGACTCCATTCCTTCTGCCTCCCCTCCAGAAGAATTTTCATTTGGGGAAACTCTACACTCAATGAGGGAACACTTCCAATGGCAGGGTCAGGATTTTTCTGATTCTAGGAAAAGGCTAAGGACTTTTTTACACTTACCACAGCATAGGCCTTTAGCCATACCACCTGTACTATCAGTTGTTGATGATGCATACAATGATGCCAGTACTGCCCCTGATTCTCTTCCCCCGGCCCCTGCCAAACCTGACAGATACTACAGGGTCCTGGATTCTCACTTCCACTTGTATAAGGCCCATGCTGCAGACCCAGAAACCATTTCTCAGGGCCCTAAAGGTGTTGCAGCTGCCTCTGCCAAAAAAACCCTACCCTCTGAAAGAGAATCTAGAGCATTAGAGAGATGGGGTAAAAAGGTTTATACATCTACTACTCTTTCTGCCAGGGCTTTAAACTGTCAATTTCACATGATACAGTACCAGGAATTTTTGTTAGATCAGCTGAATAAAAAGCTGGCCTCTCCTGAACCTTTAGACCGTAAGTCCCTTCAGGATTTGGTACACAACTCTCAGCAGGTCAGTAATCATTTCTTAAAATGTGGCTATGATGCACTGGAGGCTTCATTTAGATCAGCTATGACTGGAGCAGTGATTCGAAGGCATGCCTGGCTAAAAGAACAATCCTTGCCAGACCATGTTAAGTCTAAACTCCAAGATGCCCCTATGGAGAAACAAAGTTTATTTGGCTCCCCTGCACAGGAGGTTCTAAAGAAAGTGGAAGAAAAAGCAAAATCTGTCCAAACAGTCAAGGATTTTCTGCAGGTCCAACTTCCGAGGTTCAGCAGAAATTGGCCTTCAAATAATTGGTCCTTTCCAGACACCTCCAGAGCACAGAGAGGCAGAAATAGACGCCCAAGAGGCAGAGGTCATGCAAGGGGTGCCTACGGGGGTCATCAGTGGCAACCTGCCAACCAGAGAAGTGCCGCCACAGCTGCGACTGCAACCACTTCCACAGGACAGACACAATGACTTGGCTCTGATTCCGCCTACCAGGGAACAACTGGAAGCACCCTTGGGCGGAAAGCTAGCTTTATTTTCAAAAAACTGGCATTGCATTACAGGAGACAAATGGACTTTGCAAACAATAGACAATGGCTACAGGTTTCACTTCCACACTCTACCAAAAAAGAGAGGAATGCCAAACCTTCCACCAAGCCAGAAGTCAGAGGCTCTAAAACAAATCATCAGCTTACTAAGGATGAGAGCAATAGAAAAGGTACCATCTATGGAACAAGGCCAAGGATTTTACTCCAGACTATTCCTTGTACTAAGAAAAGAAAATCAATGGAGGCCTATTCTCGACTTGTCCGCACTGAACACATATCTCATTGTTCCAAAATTCAAAATGCTGACCCTACAGCAACTTCTTCCCATGTCGGGCAAGGAGTCTTGGCTGGTGACTCTAGATCTCAAGGAGGCATACCTGCACGTCCCTATACGACCAGATTGCAGAAGACACCTCAGATTTCTTGCAGGATCAGAGCATTATCAATTCTCAGCATTGCCCTTTGGCTTATCTACTGCGCCCAGAGTATTCACGAAATGCCTGGCATCAGTAATTGCACATTGCAGGCTTCAGGGAATTCAAATCTACCCATACCTGGACGACTGCCTAATACAAGCGGACAACAAGACAAAAATAATAAAGGATTTGGCCTATGTCATACAACTGCTGCAAGCCTTGGGATACACAGTCAACATACAAAAGTCAAGACTAGTGCCATCCCAAAGGATAACATTTTTGGGTGCAGAACTGGACACTAACTCAGATGGCTTTTCTCACAGAGGAAAAACAAAAGCAACTACCAGTCTATTTCATGGCATTAACAAGACAAACTCAGCTTACTGCAAGGAAAGTCCTGCAGGCCCTGGGTTACATGGCATCCTGCATAATCTTGATCCCACATGCCAGGCTGCATATGAGAAAATTACAATGGTACCTAAGGAATGTATGGTCTCAACACAAACACAGTCTAGAAGCCCTGATACCAATCATTCCATGCCTGAAAAAAGAATTCCTGTGGTGGGCTCAGGCCTGCCAGATAAACAGAGGATTGCCTTTCCACAAACCACATCCAAGGCAGACCATCACCACGGACGCCTCAGACCTAGGCTGGGGGGCACACATGGAAGACAAGTGTATCCAAGGCCTATGGTCCCAAGACCAGCTGAATCTACACATAAATCTAAAGGAGATGCTGGCAGTGAAGCATGCAATCGAGGCATTCAAATCATTCCTCCAGCAAGGACACCTGCTGATAAGGACGGACAATACCACAGTCATGTGGTACATCAACAAACAGGGAGGCACACATTCATACCCTCTATGCCGGATGGCAATGGACCTGTGGAACTTGGGCCTGAATCTCAACATCCAACTGCAGGCCAGATTCGTACCAGGAAAAGAGAATTCACTAGCAGACAGCTTAAGCAGAACTACCACGGATGCTCACGAATGGATGCTAAATCCAGACATCTTCAAAACCATAACAAAGAAATGGGGAATGGCCCACTCAACCACCAACTGAAGAAATTCTGCTCAAGAGTATACCACCCACAAGCCTGGAGGGTGGACTCCCTTTCCTTCAGCTGGAAGGCACTGACAGTATGTGCCTTTCCACCTCTCCCATTGCTGTACAAAGTTCTACTGAAGATCAGAGAGGAACAGCCAAAGGTAATTCTGATAGCTCCAGACTGGCCAAGGCAGCATTGGTACCCGCTACTGATGAAGCATGTCTCGGACGAACTCATGGCCTCTACCTCTATGTCCTTTACTTCTAACGCAGAACAACTACAAGACCCTGCATCCAAACTTAAAAATGCTGCAGCTAACTGCTTGGAAAATTGCATAAAACAAAACCAACCTGTTTTATCTCAGAGGGTTAAGGACATTATCCTGGAGGCTCGCAGACCCTCCACAAGGAAAACATATTCAGCCAAATGGAAGAGATTCCTCATTTGGAGTGCAGCAAAGGGAACAAATGTCACACTGGCAAACCTAGCACACATCCTAGAATATTTAGCAGAACTGTTCCACAATGGCCTGTCCTATTCTTCCATTAAGATTCATGCATCAGCAATTTCAGCAGAGTACAACATGGATCCTCCTGTCTTCTCTCATCCTCTCCTCAGACAATTTTTGAGAGGGATCAAATATGTAAAACCTCCAAGGAAACCACCTCTGCCTGCATGGGATCTCAATTTTGTGCTAGAAAAATTAACACTTCCCCCTTTTGAACCAGCAGCAACAGCAGACTTACAGTTCTTATCTTGGAAAACTGCCTTCCTGCTAGCAATCACTTCAGCAAGAAGGGTATCCGAGTTACTGGCATTAATGGCAGTGCAGCCTTTCCTTATCTTTCACCAGGATAGAGTGTCTCTGAGAACCAATCCTACTTTTATGCCAAAGGTGGTATCCAGGGTATCCTTGAACCAAGCTATTCATTTACCTACATTCTTCCCTAACCCACAGAACAGGGGGGAAAAACTACTACACACCTTGGATGTACACAGACAACTGCGCTACTATCTGGACAGAACTAAGGCCAGCAGAAAAACTGACCAGCTTCTGGTAGCATATGCAACAGGAGTGCAAGGAAAAGCAATTTCAAAACAGACAATCTCAAAATGGATAGGAAATTGCATTCGATTCTGCTACTCATTTTATGGAAAGACAACTCCTGAAAATATCAGGCCTCACTCCACAAGAGCTACAGCTTTCCTACGAGGAGTGGCTACCAAAGACATTTTAGAAGCTGCTACTTGGAGCTCCGTGCATACATTTGCCAAGCATTACAATCCTCCTTTATACTCCAGATCCCGAGCAGGTTTTGCAACTGCAGTTTTACAAGGGATCTTAACTACACCATCATTATCTTAGTGCCTCCTCCCCCAGTTTGGCTATGGTATTCTACCCATATGTTATGACTGCAGATGCATCCTTGAAGGACATAGTACAGTTTTGTACCTACCATAAATGTAGATGTCCGATAGGTATGCATCTGCAGTCAGGATTACCCACCCTCCTTCCCCTCTGTGGTATTCCTAGGGTACTTACCCCTCTGTTAGCTAGCTGGGGGAATCTATTATGGTGTATTTGTTTGTATGTATATATACTTTTTGATTTCTACTGTTTGGAATTTTCTACTTTTATACAAATTTAGCCTTCCTAGAGGGCACCTGGCATCTGGGGCAAGAAACACTGAGAAAAATGGCGTTGGCTGATGCCTTTATACCCCAGGAGCTATGACGTCGGGTGAAGTGCGACATCAGCCGAGGCCAGACCCAGACTTTGGAATCCGGCCGACCGAGGGGCTGCCTGAGGCAGGACAACCCATATGTTATGACTGCAGATGCATACCTATCGGACATCTGCATTTATGGTAGGTACAAAACTGTACTTTCTCATCATGTAGTAGTATGACATTGCTCCTTTATTTCCTTCTCTTTTTATATCGGCTCTTGAGATGCATACATAGTTTCCTGCTTGAAGGAAGTTCTTGTAACTCTTACAGAGGTTCTCTCTGCAACTCCTAATTGATGAATATTATTTCCTGACACGGACGTATTTTGGGGAAATGACTGCAGCAACTTTAATGAGTCAACATCTTGCACAGTCAGCTGTGATCAGCTGGTTATTGCACATGTAGGATTCCCTATCTCAACACATCTCTAAGGCTACTGTAAGGGTGGGAGTGTTTCCATTTTTAAAAAAAATAATGTGAAGTTGTCCTATCTTGCCTTCATTCTGTACTTGTGGGTTCAGAACCGATCCTCTGTTTTTTGCTCGGCCATTTACTAAAGCTCGAGGTCTCCATCTAGCTAGTGGTGTGCTCCCTATTCCATGATGCTTTAGGGCATTCCCCCGATCTTGTTTGCCGCTAAACAGATCAGGCGTCCTTCAACTGTCTGTGGCTAAGTTTCTTTAAAAAAACTTGTTATATAGACTAAAAGCTAAACTTCCTTAGTAGTTTATCTGTGTGCTATTGTTTAAAAAGTTTTTTGACCTTTTCTATCACAGTATTAGATTGTGTCCGTTATTTGTGTTTTTTTCACTAGGGCCGTCGTTTTATCTCTAGGCCTGCACGTATATCCCTATCCAGACTTTCTGTACAAAAAATTGCTGTTTGAATTTGTTGTTTTTCCTGATAGATCTTGCACTAATTTTTCGAGTCTCTCGTTTAACTTGGAGGGCGGCTCAGCCCGTTTTAGTTAGAGGGCTTGTGCCAGTAAGGTTGTCAAGTGTGCTGTGTTATTAGTTTGTCTGGTGTTGGTTTTTCCTATCACCATATCTACGGAGACCTGCTCCAGGATCTGTGGCTCCAACCTCTGCTCCAACTTCCTCGGTGCCATCTGTGCTCGAGACGTCTAGGAGCTGCCGCTCTCCGGTTGGGTCCGGAGGGCGACTGTCTAATCTGACAGTTGTCTGGTCCGAACTTGCCTCTCGGGACCTTGGCACGGGTGATCACGGCTCCTACATCAGCTTTGAAGCCAACCCCCTTGGCATCTGGGAAACCTTCTAGTTCTTCGGAGCCGGAAGCTTCCTCAAGTCATGGGTGGGGGGCCTTCAAGGCGATGAGAGTACTGTCCCCATGAGCAACCTCGCTCTCGGCTCCAGTCATTCCTCCCCCAAAGGCAACGGTGTCCATCTCAGCACAACTAATTTCACACAGTCGTGGAGACCCAAGGCCTCAGGATGCCCCAGTGGGCGAACCTGTCTCTTTTTTGAAACCTCTCCAGAGTGTCCTTCTGAAGAGGTCCTTCGCAAGAGATTGTACAAGACGAAGCATTTGGACTCCCCTGAGGAGTCTAGCACATCAGAGACAGACCTTGGATGAGTCAGCAGGGTCCCTACCGTCGCCCTCTGAGGATGTTTCCTTTGCAGACATCCTAGAGAACCTTAAGCAGAGAGGTGTCTGGAAGCCCATTAGCCCTTCTGATGAGTCTGTCTACTTGAAGGCCTTTGGGTCTCAGCCTTTCGACGAACTTATGGAGTTAGTTTGTCGAAAGGCGTGTGAGTTTCCAGATTCAGTGGAGCCTGTTCCCTGGAGGCCAAATAAATTTATTACATCCCCTGATGAAAAAGCATTCCTTACAAAAGGTGTCCCAGTAGATGCTATGGTGGTGGTGGCCACCAAGAAGTTATCAGAAATGTCCACTTCTGTCCATCCCCTGAACAAAGAGTCTCATACAATGGACAGATATAGAAAGCGCATATTTTCTTCAGCGACCTTCACTCTCAGGTCCCTGAATTATCTTACGCACTTCACTAGGTTACAGAGAAATCTCCTGAAAGACCTTGGAAATGCTCTCCAGGGTTCAGTAGCTGCGGAGGCATCCAATAAAGTGTCCTCCCAGCTCTCCACCTTAAATTCAGTAGTCAACTCCTCCATGAGGCTCATTTCTTATGCAGCCGAGGGTGCGAGTAGGACTGCGGCTTCAGGAATTTCCCTTGGGAGACATTCCTGGATGCACTTGTGTAACTTTGCAGAACCCTTCAAGTCATCCTTCATCAACACCCCCTTCAACGGCTCGACCTTGTTCGGGCCAAAGGTAAGACACTATAACCAGGTGTGAACAGAAAGGAAAAACTGTCTCTGCCATTTGAGTCCATTTTTCCACACCTTCTAGGCCTCATCTTAAAGCCCAAAAGGGAGGAAAAATGTGGTTTTAAAAATCCCAGAGAGTTTTTCAAGACACGCATGGTGAGCCTTCCTCCAGGGACAGAGTAGGAAGCAATAATGGAAGACGCCAGCCACGCGTCAGAGGGGGGGTCCCCACAGAACCAGAGTGACAGAGAATCCTTCTTTGGTAAGCCCTTTCAGCCCTCCTGAAAGGAGGCCCCATCTGTCCTTCTCTGGAGGCAGTCGGGGGTCAATTATCTTACTATTCCGACACTTGGCTAAAAATAACACAAGACAAGTGTCTATAAGGCATCATATCCATAGGTTACTCAATACCCTTTTCAATTCCCGCCCCACACATAAAATTTCTGGACATTCCACCCAGTCACAGGAAACTAGCAATTCTAGAAATACAAAAGTTGCTAGACGGTCATCCAACCAGTCCCCACAGACCAGATTGGATCCAGGACTTACTTAAGGTTCTTTTTAGTTCCAAAGAAAACAGGGGACTGAAGACCCATACTGGATCTCAGCAGACTAAACAAATCTGTAAAAAAAAGAGTGTTCCAGATGGTTACACTGCAGTTGATACTTCCCTTTCTGGGAAAAGACAATTGGATGTGCTCTATAGATTTCTAGGATGCATACTACCACAAAAAAATGGACAGGCCATCCAGGAGTCATGTGCGCTTTCGAGTGGGAGCCAGTCACTACCAGTTTCGAGCTCTGCCCTATGATCTCACCACAGCCCCCAGAGTGTTCACCAAATCTATGGCAGTAGTCACGGCTCACTTGAGACATTTAGGATTCCGGGTGTTTCCATATCTAGACGACTGGCTCCTAACCGCCACCACCAAGCATTTACTAACGCAGGCAAGAGACACCACTCTAGTACTTTTGTTCTCGTTTAGGAAGCACAATAAACTACGAAAAATCTGCCTTATTGCCATCTTAACATATCACCTTTTATAGGCGCAGATTTAGACGCTATAATAAAGCTTTGAATGGAGAGAGTGACGGCCCTTTGGGTACAGGTTCTGGACCTGCTTTTCAAAAAAGAAGACTCCAGCAAGGGCAGTTCTAAAAGTGCTAGGCACCATGGCAGCAGCTGTAAATGTAATGCCCTTAGCGCAGATGCACAGGAGAATTCTACAGTGGCTGCTTTTTATTCAGTGGTCCGTGCAGGAACTTCCGATGTCGCACCAGATCATGTTAACAGAATCTTGCAAGAGAAACCTTTTTTTGGTGGGTCTACTCCGATCAAGTCACGTCAGGTCGACCCTTTGTTCTTCCACAGCTGATTGCCACAGTGACTATGGATGCTTCCCAGATAGGGGGTGGGGGCATTATCAGGGAAGAGCAGTCCAAGGCACTTGGCAGGATCATGACGCCCACTTGCACATCAGTGTCCAAGAGATGAGAGTAGCGCTTCTTGCATTGCAAGCATTATAAGATTCTCTCCCACTAGGAACGATTGCGGTCCAAACGGAAAATATGTCAGTGGTATGGTATATAAACAAACAAGGAGGAACCAAATCCTACTCCTTGTCGAGAGGTCCTGAGAGTATGGCAGTGGACAACCTCCTCCCAATGCTTTCTGGTAGCAACACATATCCCAGGGAAACCCAAAGTGATAGACAAACTCAGCAGGGCAGTACTAATGCCTCACAAGTGGTTCCTGAAACAATATATAGTGGAAATGATTTTCCAAAAATGGGGCCAGCCTTGCTGCAATCTTATTTGCCACATCCATGAACACCAAATGCCACAGCTGCTTTGCCCTAATCCTCCCTCTGGGGAATCCCTAAGGGATGTACTTGTACAAGATTGGCCCTCGGGTCTCCTCTACACCTTCCCTCCTTTTCCATTGATTCCAAAAGTTCTTCAGAAAGTCAGCACATTGGAAAGGACCTTAATTCTTATAGCCCCTTACTGACCTTTGTCAAATTTGGTTCACCTTCTTGCGACCTCATCTTCAGGAGGAGCCTTGGATTCTGGACCCATTGCTGGACCTTCTGAACCATCCATCGGGAATGCTCATTCCATCTCTTCAAACACTCAAGTTGACAGCTTGGCTGTTCCAGTTCCAAACATAGCCAGGCTACCTGACCTTTCACCCTCAGTATGCACTTATCCTGATTTCTTCTCACAACCCCTCTGCGAGAAGATTATATCTCAGCAAATGGAAAAGATTTTCCTCCTGGGCCTTACAAAATCATATTAACCCTATCTCTGCATCTGTATCTTCTATACTGGAATTTCTAGCAAAACTTTTTAATGAGGGAGCAGCTGCAGCTACTATTTGAGTACAATTAGCAGCAATCTCTAATTTTCATTTTGGAGGAGGGGGACTGAACGTTATGTCTCACAGACTTTGTAAAGCTTTCTTAAGAGGTACTAACCTGTTGAGACCCCCCATTAAACCACCTCTATCTCCATGGAACCTAATTTTTCTTTTAACCCATATAATTCTTCCCCCCTTTGAGCCTGCATCTTCATGTGACTTGAAGTTCTTGACCTGGAAGACAATTTTCTTAGTGGCTATCACTTCAGCTAGGAGGGTTTCGGAATTACAAGCATTAGCTATCAAACCTCCATATATGCTGTTTCACAATGACAGTCTCTCACTTCACACAAACCCATCATTTCTACCAAAAGTATGCTCAGAATCAAACTTAAATCACTCCGTAGACTTACCAGTCCCCCCCCCCCCCCAAGTATGGCAATAAGGCAGAATACATGTTACACCAACTCGATGTGCATAGACAATTATGTTTCTATTTACACAGAACAAAGGACTTTAGAAAGTCTGATCAGTTGTTTGTATCCTTTTCAAACTCCAAGAAAGGAGCTTCAGTAGCGAAAACCAGTCTGTTCAGATGGTTGTCAGACTGCATCTCATTCACCTATCACCTATGAACAAATAACTTCCAAACGAAGTAAGAGCTCATTGCCAATTGATACCATTTGCATGGCAGCAATGTGGGCGAGGCCTCATACTTTATCACTCTTTACAAAGTGGATTTGGCCTCCAGGGACAGGGCCTCCTTTGGGGTCCACTGTTCTAAAGAATGTTCTCCCATGAACCACCCAAGAAAGATGGTGCTAGGGACGCTGTCCCACAAGTTTAGAATGAAGGCGAGATAGGACAACTTCACATAAAGAAGTTATGTACTCGCCATAATGTTCCATGTGAGTTGTCCATCTCGCCTTCATTCTTGCATCCCGCCCTCCTACCCACAGCTTTCGTCTCCTGGAGGATCGAGAGGTTCTAATTTGGCATCTAATATTCTCTGACCCTCTTCTTGGCTTGTAAAATAATTAAAAATATATATATATGTGTATATTAGTATACCAGGAAACAAGATCTGGGAAATGCCCTAGAGCATCATGGGATAGGGAGCAAGCCACCTAACTAGTTCGAGACCTCGAGCTTTAGTAAACGGCAGAGTCAGAACCGAGGATCGGTTCCGAACCGACAAGTACAGAATGAAGGGGAGATGGACAACTCACATGGAACGCTATGGTGAGTACATAACTTCTTTTTTAATTATAGTTCGCATATGACTTTAGCCTGTACATTTTAGCAGTCTGCATTTCGTATTGAAAATATATAATTTACAGAAGTAAGGAGGTTGAGGTAAAACTAAATGCAGTTCCAGTTGCACTAATGTAAGTATCTGGAGCCTTTACTCCCACTTTTAGGCTTAGAAATGCTCTTAGGAGTATGTTTTTTTTTTTCCTAAATGTGGTCCTTTCCTACTTAGGAAAAGGTTTTAACATGTCTTTTATTCGTCTTTTTTTTTTCTTTTTCTTTTAAGGAGTTCCTGAAGGTGTGAAAGATCTCCCATCTGGGGTGGCCCTACCTCTAGAATCAAATGTAGTTTACTTGAATGGAATCAGCTTTAATAAAGGCTGCTATATTGGTCAGGAACTGACAGCAAGAACACATCACACTGGTGTAATTCGTAAGAGACTAATGCCTATCCATTTCACAGGCTCTGTTCCAGAGAATGGCATCCCAGAAGGGTCGGACATTTTAACTGAATCTGGAAAATCTGCAGGAAAGTATAGGACTAATGAGGATGACGTTGGCTTAGGCTTAATTCGTTTAGCTAATGCCAGTGAAAACCTTCACATAAAAACCTCAAACAATGTTGTCATGCATCTGAGTGCTTCAGTTCCAGAGTGGTGGCCAAAGGATAACTGAAATAACAAATGCTGACTGATTTTTTTTTTTTTTTCACTTTTAATTTAATCACGAGAGGCACACATTCGAGCTTGTTTCATATTTATTTCAGTTTTTAATGTGTTTGCGATTATAGCTACATTGCCATAGATTTTTATGCCATTTTATATTAATTTAAAATAAAATGGTGCTTTTCTGCTTCTGAATATAATTGTTTCTGGTGTGAATTATATGTACCATGTCTGTAGCCTGCTTGTTCATGTATTTGCCACAGTAATTTGTGGAATGGAAGACTTTGCCTCCCAGCTGTCAAGATTTTCATATAATTTCCACATTTTTGCCTTATATTTTTGGTCTCTTCCTTGTGCAATTTGTGGTTTTCTGGCAAACCAGCAAGGATTGAATTTGCTAAATAATGACATACATTTTAGTTTCAGACTTCATATCCTTCCGAAAATGCATTGTCGGGCAAAACCCATTATTCTAGCAATTTTCTAAGTCTACAACAGTAATGTTTAAATTTTGTCACCGATTTTGGGCCATTGTCCCCTCCATTATTTTTAGCTTTGTCCAGATTTCTTGCACGTAGAGGTTGAGCGGTATGATCTCATAAAAATGTATGCAAAACTAGGGCAGCTCAGCTTATGAAACTTTCCTAGGCTCAAACCCCTGCTTTTTTGAGTACCATAGTAGTTCTGTATACCAGTTGTTTTCTTCAGTCCGGAGGTTAGTCATTTTTGCAATTTTGTTGGTCTAGTTTGGCTGTTTTGAATTTGTGTTGGATGTTTCGACAGTGGAAATGTATAGTTGTGTAATCTGAGCATACCATAACAGTAGATGTTCAAATGATCACTGCTGCAGTAGCCTTAGCTATATGGGTTATATCCTTGCAAGGGGTGTAACTGCTGGACAGCTTCCAAACTTCCTGGGCTCCATCCTTGTGCCCATCTGTCAAGCAGCTTGAACTGAGCTGACTAAAACTAAAAGAAAGTTTGGGTGCAAAGTCCTTCAGGGCTTTCCTGCCAGCAGAGAAGGTGAGGCTGAGCCCTGTAAGGACAGTGGCAGGAACAATAAAAACTAAATGTCCACACCCTGGAATAAAAAGGGGGGGTGGAAGGAGGGAGTGGCAACTGCAACAGCGATCACCATCTACTGTTATAGTAAGTTCAAGGCAAAACTGCTATACAACTTGTAGCATGCTACAGACCACCCTCGCAATCTCAGGAACTCCATTCAGCCTTCCAGAAGACACTGGAGGATATGAATGTCTCACCAAATACCATCATATTGGGAGAATTCAACTACCCAAACATAGACTGGGTGCATTACTCAAGCCCTAACACCTTAGCCCAAAGGTTCCTGGAATTCATCAACTTAAATGCGATGGAACAACTAGTCACCTCCCCCACAAGGAGAAATAATATACTTGACCTGATCATCACAAACATGGGGACAAAATGCTCAACACCGGAAGTATACCCCTCACTAGTGAGATCAGACCATAAACTAATAACCCTAGATATTCATATCCCACCTCCACCCCCAGCACAAAAGACCACAGTGAGAAACTTCTCAAAAGCCGACTTTACATTCCTTAGGACTGAAATGGTATTCTTCAAGCCCCCTGGGCCGGTGGAAACCACATCCCACACTGCTGAATCCTTCACAAATGCTTTCTACGGGCATCTCCAAGAATGCATGGATCATGCAATCCCAAATAAAACCAAGACCCTTTCCACCAAAGGCAGGCATCCCATCTGGTGGACCCCAGCCATAAACAAACTTTATAACAAGAGAAGGAAGCTACTGCAAGACTGAGCAAAATCTCATAAACGGAAGGCATCCCTGATCGGCACTAGCAAAAAACTACGTTCGCTAATAAAATCATCAAAGACCAACTTCGAGAGAAAAATCGCTAAGGACACTAAAGATAATCACAAGGCCTTCTTCAGTTATGTTAGAAACCTGGGTGGAAACCTTCAGATATGCGCAGAGTTAGTTCATAACAGCAAAAAATACACTGAACCCACAGATATTGCCAACATACTGGCAGACAGGTTCAGTGCAAATTTCTCCCCTCCCTCTCCCCCAAAAGACGTAATAAATATCTCAGCTGAATGCAACCTCCCTGAAACCTCAGATGTCCAGGTGAGAGCTGCCCTCAGCAAAGCTAAAAATACAGCATCCATGGGACCTGACTGTGTCCCGGGTTGCATGCTACGTGAACTCCTAGAGGAGCTAAACCTGGACATAAGAACGCTGTTTAATCTTAGCCTTGCTACAGGATACGTCCCTGAACACTGGCGTACAGCTAAGTGGTCCCACTCCACAAAGGTGGCACCTCTACAGACCCTGGAAACTACCGCCCCATAAGCTTGACCAGCCTGGTCTGCAAAGCTATGGAAAGGATCATTATGAAACTCATAAACAAAGACATCGGGGACCTACAGACAATTGACCCTACCCAGTTCGGCTTTGTAAAAGGCAGATCCTGTCTTTTGGACTTTTTTGAAACTGTCACTAGAGCCATAGATGAAGGCAAAGCAGTTAATACAGCCTACCTGGATCTGGCAAAAGCCTTCAACACAATACCTCACTCGGGCATCATCGACAAGCTCAACAGCTTAAATGTAAACCCGTTTGTCACAAGATGGGTTGCAAACTGGCTAAAGGACAGACCCCACAAAGTCAGAATAGCTGGAGCTATGTCAGACTCTAAGCCAGTCACAAGTGGAGTCCCACAGGGCTCTGTCTTGGGACCCCTCTTGTTTGGCATTTATTTCTCAGATGTGCAGGCAAACAGGGGGGTTGTGGCTGACAAAGTTCACAGATGACTGCAAACTAGGCGCCATAATCGACACACCAGCTGACACATGCATCCTCCAGAAGGGCCTCACAGAAACAGACTGGTGCCAGAGTCATGGCCTTAAACTAAATGCCAAAAAATGTATAGTCATCCCCTTTGGAAAAAGCAAAGTACCCACAAATTACCACATAGGTGGTAATCCATTAAGTAGATCTGGGGACCCAAGTTGACAGTGGACCTCTCATTTTACACCCACGTCGCCAAAGTGGTTAGAAAGACCTTCTACCTTGCCCACCTTATCATGAAGGGATTCACATCCAGATCAAAGGATGTCATTGTACCCCTATATTCCTCCCTTATCAGGCCTATGATTGAGTACAATGCCCCATTTGGTATGTACCTCACCCGGCACCTGCAGCAGCTGGAGAGACCCCAAAAGTACCTTACCAAGAGGATCAAGGGTCTCCAGCATATGTCATATGCTGCCAGACTAAAAAAGCTCCAGCTCTATTCAGTAGCATACCGCCTGCTCAGAGGTGATCTATGCCTTACGTACAAGGCCATGTCCAATTCAGAATTAATGGACATGCTCCACCTCAAAAAATCCAAATCCATCAGAGCCACAAGAGCTAAAGATCTAAACCTCAGCACAAATATGAATAGGACATGCTGGAGGGACAGATTCATAACCCAGAGGCTTCCCGCACTCTGGAACAGGATACCTGTCCATGTTAGGCAGAGCCCCTCACTGACTCTCTTCAAGAGAAATCTGGACGAATGGATGGGTGATCGTAGGTTTACCCCGGGGGTCATCTCTGTGTCATTGCTAGATAGAGGCACAGTAAACTAAATTTAAATTGTACACTTTTGTATCATTACATGGGGTGGCGAAAGCCACATTCACTTTGGCTAGGCTTATAAATGCCCTAGGGCAGATAGCCTAGTACTATACTATGAAACTTACAAAATTGTACTGTATTCACCATGTTGATCACAGCTTCAGTAGCCTTTAGCTATATGGGTAGATTGCCCTAGTTAACTACATTTGGGAGATGGAAGGAGAAGGGTCCAGGAGCCTCCTGAGAATGGTCCTAGCAAAGCTTGATCTGAACCTTGAGAAGGAATCAAGCTTACAGTGATTAAAATATGTATACAGGACAAAGTAGCAGCTTCTTAAATACTTCTAAAATCCAATGCTTTCCAAAAAAGCCATAGATAAAACCAAGGCCATGGTAGAGTAGGTCTTGAATAGTTTTGTTATGGTGAGTATAACAAAAGATAAGGACCTTGTACATCCATTTTGATAGTCTGCTTTGACACAGGTTGTCCCTTTTTGCGTTTACAAGAAATGAGCAATTGATCCAACGATTTGAAAGATTTAGTTCCGTTAAGATAGTACCCGAGTTGTTTGTGTCCATCCGAGGTATGGGGTATCCTTTCTCCCTCATTTTTAGGTTCAGGAAGGAAAACTGAGAGATGGATAGTTTGGCTTAAAGTAAAGTTGGATACTACTTTAGTCATAAAAGAAAGATTAGTTCTCAAAGAAACCCTATCCCTATGGAAGATGAGATGGGGTTGACTCATCATAAGAACTTACAATTCTGATGCCCTTCTTGCAAAGGTCAGAGCAATCAGTAAAACTGTCTAACTTGTTGAGAACCTCAAGTCAGTCAGATTAGCTGGTTCAGATGGAGCAAGTGTTAGCTTCTTTAACACAAAGCTAAGATCCCAAGGAGCGATCATCGGTATTCTTGGAGGCCTCTTTTGCAAAACCCCTTTAAAGAACATTTTGACTTGAGACTGCATTGAAAGATGATGATCCATGGGCAGATGTACTGAAATGGCCAATAAATGAACCTTGATAGAGGAATAAGTTGCATAAGTATTGTAAACCAGAAAACAACTTGTCCCGAATGATTGCTGGTTATGTTGTTGGCACCAACTGGAAAATCTTTTCCATTTGTTACTGATTTCCTAGTAGCAGGCTTTCTTGCCTCCATTAGTACCTGCTGCATGTCCTCAGTAAATATGTGCCTAAAAGGAATTAAAACCATATTATCCAGGCAGTCAATTGAAGATGATCATTCTAGTGTATCAAACACCCCTGTTCTTGTATAAGTAGATCAAGTCTGTGAGGAAGCTTGAGGCAATTGCTTCTGGCCATTTCCAAAACAAGGGAGAACCATGATTGCCTGGGCCAGAAGGAAGTCATCACAATGATCTTAAGGGATTCCGTCTGAATCTTCAGAAATACCTTGGAATATTTATAGAAAGAGTGGAAAAGCATATAGGAGTCCTGGAACAGAATCCAGCCATTTGATTGTTCAGAGAGCAATCCTTTGCTTGTTGATGAACCACAAGACTGTGATATTGTCTGTAACCATTTCAAGATGTCCCAGGGTCCAAAGGTGGTTCAGAGAGTTGAGTGCCTTGATCAGGACAAGCATCTCCTTGATATCCATGTGCTTGCTTTTTCCTTGCTATCCCATACACCCTGCACTTCAATCCCTCCTGAAATTGCTTCTCAAGCAAAGTATGAAGCATCTGTGGTGACTGACTTCTTTAGAGCAAGGAGGGAGAAGAAGAGATACAGATCAAAGGATATCTGTTGTCTCTGCCAAAAGATTTCTCTTCTGGCAAACCTCGGCACTAGGATTTGAAAAGATAGTGTTGATGCTGGGATACCACTGTATCTTTCACGTGGAGTCTTGTCAGGGTTATTGAGAGAATCCTAGATGCCATGAGGCCCAAAATTCTGAGGTATTCCCTCACAGTGACAGAAGTCTCAGTGGAAAACTTTAGATACAGAACTAAAGATATTTTGTTTTCCTGTGGAATATGTGATGCCAGTCACTGCTACCAATATGTGATGGCCAGCAATACGAGTTGTCCACATGCTGGGCCAGTAATCCAGGAGCTTGAATCCTCACCACCGACACTGGAGAGGGAAATGCACTTGGAATACAAATGGATACACTCAGTATTACCAGTTGCAGACCTCTCTACATAGAGTACAGTTGCCCTTAAAAGCACACAGGGAACACACTCAGCCCGGGGTCTGGATGTGTCTATATCTATCTCCCTCCAGGTCCCCAAGAACACTCCCCACTGGTACAGCTGTAGGCTTAGGTCCTCAGCCAGGTGTTCAAGCAAAGTCCTCCAGCACTCTGTCTAAACATAGTGCTTCATATCCCTGCCTCAAGTACCTGACACACACACAGATTTGATTTGCGTGCATGCACACAGACACACCTGGGAAAGGCTGGCACAGGTTTACCTGCTGTGTCCCCTTCTGCCTTGAGTATAAGGTAGTTATTACCGCCATCAGACACTCCACAATCGGCTACTCTAAGGCCCTTAACAAAGGGTGTCCATTTATACTGTGTAATATTACTACAAATACAAATGGTAGTTCACCAAGACGGCTAGACATTCTGGAGTGGCCGACACAGTGAAACCAAATAAATGTAAGCACTCTCAAAGGTTAAATACTTTCTGCAAGGACCAGCCACAACAAAAGTTTAAAAATATTTAATAATGATTAAAGAACAGGAAAGTACTGATTATATATTCACAGTAAACCACAGAGCTCAGATCACAGGAAATATTGAAAAGAAGATTGATGGACAGACTCAGACAAATAAAAAAAACTAAAGACTAAACTAAGCTTCACTCTGTTCCTGACTGAATCTATTTTTTTTTTTTTTTTTTACTGTTCTCTAAGTTACTTACTACTGCAATTCAATATACTGTGGGTGAGGGGCTTTCTAGTGAGGCTTCCCAAACAGAAGACTCTATACTCTGAGATTTTTGTTTTTAATATCTAAAATATAATTTCCAAGAGGGCTGACAGAATGACCTCAACTGGTCACCTGACTCTAGGTTTTCACAGTATTCCCCTTTGAAGCTGAGACAGGAATTTAGCACAGACTGCCACAATACACATCCAAATGTTTATGGCAGTGCTTGGGGCCTCCCTCTTTGTTGAGCTAATTAACAAAGGCGGTTTCCCAGACCTATCATCTCCAGTCCTATTCAGTGCTGTGGGGGTGCAGTTTTAATGGCTTAACATCTTATTTCCATTTATTTTTCTTTAAGTTAGCTGGTTAACCTCTGCTATGCCAGCACCCTCTATTAAAACATATACATTTAATTCAGTTACAATAATACATATACATTTCTTTTCATTCCCGCGGGATGCACTGTTGATGCATTTTAGCACAAGCAAACCTCGCCAGCGCATTTTCAGCACAAACATCTGTACAAATCAGTTTGATATACAAATGACATACAGTTCTGATACATTTCTAACACAAGCATCTTGTATAAATCAGTTTGATATTCAAAGGACACATCATTCTTTACAAAACTCCAGCTATTGCCCATATCACCCCCCCCCCCCCCCAAGACACAAGCTAGTTTTTCAAGTGACCCTTGAGAAACTGGCTTATTTCTCTCAAGCCATATCTGTGAATATGCTACCCCATTCCCTGTCTAGAGAGCCCATCTGTGTTGGCATTGCTGACCCTCACTATGGTGTTTTTCTGGCTGGCTCTATGTAGCCATGTTAAGGGATTGTGGTCTGTTAATACAGTGAATTTCCTTCCATACAGATGAGGTTGAAGTTTCTGCAGTGCCCATACTATGGCTAGACATTCCTTTTTCTACAGCTGCAAAGCATTCCTCCCTGAGTTGGAGTCTATGGCTGAGATAAACCACTGGGTGCTCTTTTTCCTCAGAGGAAATATGGCTAAGTACAGCCCTTGCCCCATGGTTTGAAGCATCAACCTGCACACCAAATTATTTGCTGTTATCTGGACTGGCTAACACAGGGGGCCTCCCAAAGCTCCTTTAAGCTTCTGAAATACCTGTTCACATGCTGGGGTCCATACTACCTTATCTGGCCTGTTTTTCCTTGTCAGGTCTGTGAGGGAGCAGCTATGGTACTACAATTGGGGACAAACTTTCTATACTACCCAGTTGTCCCTAAGAATGCCTTCACCTGTTTTTTCATAACAGGGGCAGGCCAAGTCTGAATGTCTTCCACTTTGGCAGCTTCTGGCCTGATCTTGCCACTCTGTGTCTGAGGAAGGAAACCTTTGCCATACCCACCTGACACTTAACTGGACTTAAATGTCAACCCTGCCCTCTGCAGTCTGCCCAGCGCATCCCTGACCTGCTGAAGTTGCTCTTGCCAGGAATGGGTAGATGGCAATATCATCCAGGTAAGCAAGGGCATAATCTCCTGCTTGGATACAGTCTGTCAGCCTCTGGAAAGTTGCTGGGGCATTTTTCATCCCAAAGGGCATCTTCATGAACTCATACAGGCCGAAAGGAGTCAAAAAGGCTGACCTCTGTCTAGCGTTGGGAGTCAAGGGCACCTGCCAGTAGCCCTTGGTAAGATCAGTAGTGGTCAGATACTTAGATCTGACCATAAGCTAATCAGCCTAGTCATCCACATCCTTCCCCCACCCCCATTAAGGAAACCACAGTAAAATAATTTCACCAAAGCCAACTTCACGCTTCTTAAGACAGAAGTGGCAAACTTCACGACACCCATGCTGATGGACAATAGAGGTATGACTGTTGAATCCTACACAAATGCACTTTATAAGCACTTACATGAGTGCATGGATCGTGCAATCCCTAACAGAACCAAGATGCTATCCTCCAAAAAAGGAAGCCAATCTGGTGGTCCCCTGCCATAAACAAACTCTACAACAGAAGAAAGAAACTGTTGCAAAAAAGAGTAAAATCCCATGATTGGAGAAACTCCCTGGTCAGCTTCAGTCAGAAGCTGAGATCCTTCATAAAATCCTCCAAAGCTAGTTATGAAAACAAAATCGCCACTAACTAAAGACAACCACAAAGCAGTTTATAGCTATGTCAAGAATCTCAATGGCAACACTCAGATCTGCTCTGAGTTGCAGCACAATGGCACTAAATATACAGAACCAACGGATATTGCCAACATCCTGGCAGATAGGTTCAGTGCTAACTTTATCCCTCTGTCATCCCCTAAAGGGCCCATCTCTATACCAGAAGAATGCAAAGTTCCTGTAATCACGGCTGCAAAGGTATAAAACACACTATCCAAAGCCAAGAACACAGCATCCATGGGACCTGACGACATCCCAGGCTGTGTTCTACATGAACTACAGAACGAACTGGCACCCCACCTACGTACCATGTTCAGTCATAGCCTCACCTCAGGCTATGTGCCCACTGAATGGCGCACAGCGACAGTTATCCCACTCCACAAAGGGGGATCCACCATAGACCCCGGAAACTACCGCCCAATTAGCCTAACGAGCCTGGTGTGCAAGGCTATGGAGCGTATCATCATGGAACTTATAAACAATGACATTGGTAATCTCCAAACTCAGGACCCCACCCAGTTCGGGTTTGTAAAAGGCAGATCATGTCTCCTAAACCTGCTGGACTTCTTTGAAGCAGTCACCAAAGCCGTAGATGAGGGTAAGGTGGTTCACACAGCCTATCTAGATATTGCCAAGGCTTTTGACACCATCCCCCACTCTGGAATTATAGATAAACTTACTAAACTAGGTATAAATCCCTATGTCACAAGATGGGTTGCCAACTGGCTCACTGACAGAACCCACACTGTGAAAGTAACAGACTCCTAATCCAGCTTCAGACCAGTGACAAGTGGAGTACCACAGGGTTCAGTCCTGGGTCCTCTCCTGTTTGGTATCTACTTCTCTGAAGTACAGGCCAACACCGAAGGTCTTTGGCTAATGAAGTTCGCAGATGACTGCAAACTAGGAGCCATAATCAAAACTCTAAAAGATGTGGACATGCTACAAAATGGCCTTGCTGAGACAGATGCCTGGTATCAAAACCATGGCCTCAAGCTCAATGCCAAAAAGTGCATCGTCATTCCTTTTGGTAAAAACTCAGTACCCATGAGCTACCACATAGGTGGTAGTCTACTTAACACCAAAAGTGTGATGAGACCTTGGGACACAGGTGGACAGTAGTCTCTTCTTTGATGATCACATCGCCACAGTAGTCAGGAAATCCTTCTATGTGGCACACCTAATCACAAAAGGTTTCTCATCCAGGAAAAAAGAGGTCATTGTTCCCCTCTACTCGTCACTCATTAGACCCATTATAGAGTACAATGCCCCTTTTGGTATGTACCTCACAAGACATCTACAACAACTGGAAAGGCCACAGAAATACCTCACAAAGCGGATTACTGGCCTCAGAGATGCCCTATGCAGACCATCTCAAAAAACTGCAGCTTTACTCCGTTGCATATCGCCTACTCAGAGGCGATCTCTGCCTAACACACAAAGCTATGTCAAACCCAGAGCTTTTAGACATGCTCCACTTAAAGAAATCCCAATCCCTACGAGCTACACGCTCTAGGGACCTAAACCTCGTCACCACAATAAACAGAACATGCTGGAGGGATAGATTCTTGTCCCAGAGACTTCCCATACTGGAACAAACTACCTATCTATATCAAACAAAGCTCCTCATTAGCACTGTTCAAGAAAAATCTTGATGATTGGATGGGAGATAGGAAATTCACCCCGGGGATCAATTCTGTGGCTCTGCTCGACAGTGACACAGGAAGATAATTTTCTTGGTTGGCGAAAGCCAGGGTACCTTTGGCTAGGCTTATATAGGCCCTAGGACCAATAGCCTAGTACCTACCTATGAGCCCCACCCAGCTACTCTAGGGCTTCATTTGTCCTAGGCATGGGGTAAGCATCTGACTCTCTCTGACTAGTTTCCTGTAGTCCACACACAACCTGGTGCTGCCATCCTTCTTTGGTGCCAGCAGTACTAGGGAGGCCAAGGGTCTGCTGGACACCTGGATTACCTCCTCCCTCAGTCTGTCTGACTTGCTCGGGCACCAAGTAAAGGGCCTGCTTTGTAGGTGTTTGGGGCCCTGTATCCACATGGTGGTGGACCAGGTGGGTGCACCCTAGTTTCCTAGTGAACATGTCCCCAAACTCTTGTAAAACAGCTCCGATTTCTTGACCCTGGGTAGGGGATAGCCCATGGGACATTGCTACCCCCTTCCACTGAGGTGTCGGTCCAAGCCTCAATGAGGCGATCAGTCACCAGACCCGCTCAGACTCCACTCCAAATACTCAGCACAAGGGCCTCCCTGTCCTGGTAAGGCTTCATCATAACATGGTACAGTTTGTGCACCTGCTTCCTGCCTAGCAGTTCTACCATGTAGTTAACATCACTGACCTTCCTTACCAATTTAAAAGGTCCCTCCCAAGCTGCCTGCTGTTTATTATGTCTGACAGGAATGAGAACCATCACCTGCTGCCCCGTTGCATACTCTCTTGCTTGAGCATTCCTGTCCTACTAGACCTTTTTCTGCTGTTGGGCTCCTGACGGGCTCTCCTGGGCCAAGCCCATTACCTCCCTAAGCTTGTCCTGAGGTTTAGAACATATGCCACAACAGACTCCTTGTGGGTTCATACACACCCTCCCACTCAACATGAATCAAATCTAAAGGCCCCCCTCACCCTATGCTGATGCAGCAACACAAAGGGTGGAAAACCTGTGGATTCCTGGGGCACACCCCACCCATTTGCAAACAGTAGATGGGGCAATTATTTGTCCCACTCTCTCAAACTAGTCTACAAATGCCTGTAGCATGGTCTTTAGTGTAAAGTTTAACCTCTCCACAGACAATTAGTCTGTGGGTGGTAGGGGGTTGTCTTTAGGCACTTCACCCCACAGCACTCACACAGACAAACCAGCGGGTCTGACATGAAATTGGCACGTCTGTCAGTCGGTATTTCTCTTGGGAAACCTACCCTGCTGAAAATCTCTAGAAAAGCATTTGCCACTTTCTCTGCCTCTATGGAGGACAGAACCACCACCTCAGAGTATCTAGTAGCATAATCTACTACCAGTAGGATATCCTTCTTCCCTATGGAAGTTGGGATACTCTGAGGCCCCACAATATCCATAGATACCTTCTGAAATAGCTCCTCTGTCACAGGCAAAGGCATCAAAGGCGCTTTGACCTTGTCTCCTGACTTGGCTACTTTTTGGCACTGCTCACATGTCCTGCAGTAGTATACTATTATATCCCTGACAATGCCAGGCCAATAAAAGTTCTGCATAAAACGTCTGTTCGTACACTTTATGCCCATGTGACCTGCAAAGGGAATGCGATGGGCTATGGCTAGAAGTGCCAGATGGTGGGCTCTAGGCACTGCCAACTGCTATTACCTCACCTTCTAGCCCTCCCCTCAGGTGTCCACTCTCTGTACAGTAACCCTTTGTTCCAGTATACAGAATCCCCATTTCTTTGAGAATAAGATGCCTCCATAGCTACCTCCCTCAAGCCTCTTAGTGTAGGATCTGAGAGCTGAGCCTGTCTCTGCTGTCTGTTTGCAATTCTTCCCAGTTCCCCTTCAACTAGAAATCTGGTATCCTCTGACAGAGGTGCCTCACTGTCAATCTGGATACTACTACTCACCTCTGCCCTTGCAGTTGCTCTGTCCTAGAGAACATCAGTACCCACCAGCAGCTGTGACTCACCTTTAGTCTCACTGCTATAGGGTAGCTCCCTCACTGAAGTAGCCATATCACCAGCCCTGGCTTTAGGTGTGAGGTCTGTCTGGGTCTCCCCAAGCTACTAGACCTACATGCCTGTCTCCAGCCTTGACTGCGTGCCACTGCATGCAGACAAAGTACCACATTATCAAAATTATTCCTTTTCAAGACACCTTCTTGCTTGCTTCCTTTTCCACCCTCCCAGTCAAGGTGAACTCTGGCCAAAACATTTGGAATGGGATCCCTCCTAAAGCTCTGACTGGAGTGGACTACCAAAGCAAGTACTGCTTCTCTTTAACCACTGCAGGCTTCACAATGGTTATATCGGAGGCTGCCTCTCTCTTAGTAGTGGCCTGTTTTCCATCCACCAAGATAAGATATAAACTCTGCTGGGAGTTTGGTACCCCTGTTGTCTCCAGACAACTTACCACTGGCATTCTGTTATTCCCACTTGCTGGCTCCCCCACCTTTTGATCGCCACCTTGCCTCCATGAATATCTGTAAGCTACATTGCCCCACTGGTTACTTTTAAAACATTTAACCCTTGATTGTGGCTGTTTACCTGAACTAGTGGCTTCCCCTGTTACTAGTAGACTCTGCTGGGGTGGTTTAGGCTGCAAACCATGGGTTCCCTTATATCCATGTGATGTGCAGCACTGGTTATTCCTTTCCTGTGTAGTGATGCCCTGCTTGCTAGGTATAGGTTCATAGGTAGATACTAGGCTATCTGCCCTAGGGCATTTATAAGCCTAGCCAGAGTGTATTTGGCTTTCGCCTCCCTATAAGATTAGCCTACTGTGCCTCTGTAAAGTAGGTCACAGAAGGTACCCTTTTAAGATTAGTTTACTGTGCCTCTGTCTAGCAGGGACACAGAAGAGATCCCAGGGGTGAATTTGCGATTTCCCATCCACGTGTCCAGATTTCGCTTGAAGAGGGTCAGCGAGGGGCTATGTCTAACATGAATTGGGATTCTATTCCAGAGTGAGGGGAGCTTCTGGGAAATTAATCTGTCCCTCCAGCATGTCCTATTTATTTTTGTGCTGAGGTTTAGGTCCCTGGATCGTGTAGCAATAAGGGACTTGGACTTTGAGGTGGAGCATGTCCATTAATTCTGGGTTTGACATGGCTTTGTACATCAGGCATAGATCGCCTCTGAGTAGGCGGTAAGCAACTGAGTTAGAGCTGGAGTTTCTTTAGTCGAGCTGCATAGGACATCTGTTTGTAGCCCATGATCCTCTTGGTGAGGTACTTTTGGGGTCTCTCCAGTTGCTGCAGGTGTCTGGTAAGGTACATCCCAAAAAGGGGCATTGTATTCAATTATGGGCCTGATGAGTGACGAGTAGAGGGGCACAATGACCTCTCTTGATCTAGATGCGAACCCTTTTGTGATAAGGTGGGCTATATAGAAGGTCTTTCTTAACCACTTTAGCAACGTGATTATCAAAGGAGAGATTACTATCTACGTCGGTCCCCAAATCTCTAATTACTTCCATGCTTAATGGATTACCACCTATGTGGTAATTTGTAGGCACCTTGTTTTTCCCAAAGGGGATGACTATGCACTTTTTAGCATTTAGCTTGAAGCCGTGGCTCTGGCACCAAGCATCCGTCTCTGTGAGACCCTTTTGGAGGATGCTTGTGTCAGCTGGAGATTCGATTATGGCCCCCAGTTTGCAGTCATCTGCGAACTTTGTCCGCCATAATCCCCCCGTGTTAGCCTGAACCTCAGAGAAGTATATACCAAACAAGAGAGGTCCCAGAACTGAGCCCTGTGGGACGCCACTTGTAACTGGTTTGGATTCGGACATGGCACCTGCGATTCTGACCATGTGGGTTCTATCTCTGAGCAAGTTTGCAACCCATCTTGTGATATATGGGTTGATATTTAAACTGGTAAGCTTATTTATGATGCCCGAGTGGGGTATTGTGTCGAAGGCTTTTGTGAGGTACAGGTAGGCTGTGTGGGCTACCTTGCCCTCATCTATGGCTTTGGTAACTGTTTCAAAAGAAATAACTAGGTTTAAGAGGCAAGATCTGCCCTCGACAAAGCCAAATTGGGTAGGGTCCAGTGTCTGGAGGCCCCCAGTGTCTTTGTTTACGAGTTCCATGATAATACGCTCCATAGCTTTACATACCAGACTAGTCAGGCTTATGAGGCGATAGTTCCCGGGGTCTGTTGTGGCACCACCTTTGTGGAGTGGGACCACTGTAGCTGTACGCCATTCTTTGGGTACATATCCTGTAGTAAGGCTAAGTTTGAACAGTGACGTAATGTGAGGGCTTAGATGTTCATCGTGTTTCACTGTTGCAGTCATGACTGTAGGGCTCTCCCCTGCTGGCAGGCAGTCCTCGGTCGGCCAGAATCCCAAAGTCTGGGTCCGGCGTCGGCTGTTCAGCCATGCTCCCTGACGTCAGAGCGCCAGGGCTACAAAGCTGGCAGCCGACGCCATGTTCTCCAGTCTTTCTTGCCGTGCGGTGATAGCAGTTCGCAAGTGCCGGTCGGCTGACTCCTGACAATTTGTTATAAACGTACTTCAGTCCAAAGACTTTCTTCTCCTACTCGAAGCTAAGTACCCCGTTGGGGAAACTTTTTTCTTGCTCCAGTCCGATGTCAGAAAAAGTTAATAATTGTATTTCATGTGGGAAGCAAATACCTCATAAGGATTTTCATTCTTACTGTATTCCTTGCTTAGGCCCTGACCACGACGTAGCTAGTTGTCGGTTTTGTGCTAGATTCAGTCAACGTGCGATTAAACGAAGGTACGATTTTGCATTTCATTACTTCGGTAGGTGTTTTAATTATAAAATGTCTTCGGATACGGTTCCGGCTACCAGAGTTCACAAACGACGCAAGGATAAAAACAGGCCTCCGAGGTCCAAATCAGACGATGTTGTACAAGCAGAGCCAGCTTCAGTTTCGGCCGTCATCAGTGAGGCGCTTTTGCAGCCCCTGTCGTCGGCCATTTCAGAACCGATGGCCGAAACGGACTCCCACGAGGAGCCAACTAGGCCTTTGAATATTTCTGTTGCTGGACCTTCGGACAATGCTCCTTCGGATTGGTCCGGAGCCGCTGTGCAGGTACCGGCTTCCGAAGGGGTCTTCAGGCCTACTCAGCTTTAAATAAAGGCAAAGACTCCATCCAAATCAAAGACTGCAGCCCAGGCCTTTTCTGATCCGGCACCCAAGTCTCAGAAACAGTTACTTAAGATGGCGGAGGACTTGCTATGATTAGGGGTTCACATCCCCCTCCAGATAAAAGGCCAAGGCAGGAAGTTTATTATGACTCCTCTGATCAGGCTTCTGTTTCTTCAGTTTCTTCTGACCAGGAATATTCTTTCCCTCCTTATGAGGATTCTGATGCTGAGGAATCCATTCCTTCAGCTTCTCCCCCTGAGGAATTCTCTTTTGGGGAAACTTTGCTTGAAATAAGGGAACATTTTCACTGGGAAGGACAGGAGTACTCTGAATCTAAGAAAAGACTAAGGGATTTTCTTCTTCCCCAACATAGACCCCTGGCTATTCCTCCTATTTTGGATATTGTGGATGATGCTTTTTCAGAGGCTAACTTAACTCCTGACTCTTTTCCTCCAGCTCCTGTTAAGCCAGACAGATATTATAGGGTTCCAGATTCCCACCAGTTTTTATACAAGAATCCTACTGCTGATCCTGAAACCATTTCTCAGGGTCCTAAGGGGGTTAAGACCGCTTCTGCTAAAAACCCCATTCCCACTGAGAAGGATTCCAGATCTTTAGAGAGATGGGGCAAAAAAGTGTACACTTCTGCTACTTTATCTATTAGGGCTTTAAACTGTCAGTTTCATATGCTGAAATACCAGCAATTTCTCATGTCTGTTTTAAAACAAAAGCTTACTTCCATCTCCGCCTGTGCAGATGATAAGGAATTACATGATTTAATGCATGCCACTGAACAAGTTGGGAAGCATGGTTTACACTGTAGATTTGATGCCTTGGAGGCTTCTTGTAGGGCTGCTGCCTCTGGCACAGTTATAAGAAGGCATGCATGGCTAAAGGAACAAAATTTGCCAGATCAAGTAAAGGCTAAATTATTGGATGCTCCTGTTCAGCATAATGTTTTGTTTGGATCTAAAGCTGAAGAGGTGTTAAAGAAGATGGAGGACAAGACAAAATCCATGCAAACAGTTAAAGATTTCTTACAAGTACAGCCACCCAGATTTAGTAGGAACTGGCCTACAAAAATTGGTCCTTTCCCAATTCAGACAGGCCTCAGAGGGGTAGATACAGACGCTCCCGAGGAAGGCCTCAAACGCAAGCCTCTTGTAGACCAAGACAGTGGACTGCTTCCACCCCTAGGGGAGGAGAGGACAGGTCGCAAGCTCATAGAAAACAGACTCAATGACTCCCTCTGTTGGGCCGCAGGAACGTCTTGCCTGGAAGCCCCTCTCGGAGGAAAACTTTCTCTTTTTCACCTAACTTGGACTCGTATAACCCAAGACAAGTGGGTTCTGGATGTAGTTTCAAGAGGTTACAAATTCCATTTTCATACCCTACCAAGACCAAGCGGATGGCCAGATCTTCCAAAACATCAATGGTTAGAGGCCTTAAACCAGGTGGAAGCTCTCTTGGCTATGAAAGCCATAGAACTAGTTCCACTTTCAGAGAGGGGACAGGGTTTTTACTCAAGGCTCTTTCTAGTCCCCAGGAAGCAAAATTCATGGAGACCCATTCTGGATCTGTCAGTCTTGAACACTTTCCTTGAGATACCAAAATTCAAGATGCTTACTCTACAGCAGCTACTTCCAATGCTGACCAAAAATGCATGGATGGTAACTTTTTGGATTTAAAGGAGGCATATTTACATATCCCCATCAGGCAGGAATGCAGAAAATACCTCGGGTTCAAGGCCGGATCGAGGCACTATCAGTTCTCTGCGCTGCCCTTTGGATTGTCTACTGTGCCCAGGGTCTTCACCAAATGCCTGGCTCCAGTAGTAGCTTATTGCAGACTCAAGGGAATTCAAATTTACCCTTATCTGGACGACTGTCTTATTCAGGCAGACAGCAAGGATGTCTTACTCCAGCATCTAGAGTTTGTTCAGAATCTTCTCAAGTTTCTGGGATTTACTGTAAACATAAAAAAGTCAAATTTGGCACCCTCACAACAGATAACTTTTCTGGGCACTTCTCCAAACACAACAACCCAGATGGCTCCAAACACAACAACCCAGATGGCATTTCTGACATACGAAAAACAGTTACAGCTGGCTTCAACCTTCAACATTAACTCCGCTATCTGCAAGGAGATTCCTGCAGGCTTTGGGTTACATGGCCTCCTGCATCCTTTTCCTACCATATGCAAGACTACATATGAGGAAAATACAGTGGTACCTAAAAACTGTATGGTCTCAGCATTGCCACAGTTTAGACATACAGATCTCCGTCTTGCCTTGTCTTCAAAAGGAATTCCTTTGGTGGTCCAAGGCATGTACTCTAAACAAAGGAAAACCCTTCTGTCTACCTCCTGCCACTCGGATACTAACCATGGATGCCTCAGATTATGCATGGGAAGCCCATTTTCGGGGCAACTGTCTGCAGGGCCTTTGGACAAAGGATCAGAAGCACCTGCATATCAATTTAAAGGAAATGTTAGCCGTTCAGAAAGCTCTATTGGCCTTCAGGAATCTTCTACAACCAGAACAACTACTGATACGGACAGACAACACCACAGTCATGTGGTACATAAACAAGCAAGGGGGATCTCATTCCTATCCCCTTTGCAGACTAGCCATGAATCTTTGGAACACAGCTCTAGCTTGCAAGCTGGACCTTCAAGCTCAGTTTCTACCAGGGAAGCAAAACTTCCTGGCAGACTGAGCAGAAACCTATCGGACCCACACGAATGGATGCTGGACACCGAAATATTCAAGATGATTACAGCAGCCTGGGGATGTCCTCACATAGACCTCTTTGCATCCCACCTCAATCATCAACTACAGATTTTTTGCACCAGGACATTCCACGAACTAGCATGGAAAGTGGATGCACTATCATTCAGTTGGAGAAACCTCTCTGGGTATGCCTTTCCACCTCTTCCTCTTCTTCCACGGGTATTATTAAAGATCAAACAGGACAAGCCCAAGATGATTATTTTGCTGGCCCCAAATTGGCCTCGACAGTTTTGGTACCCAACACTGAAAAACCTTTGTCTGGAGCCCCCTTGGGTTTTACCACAGACTCCGAACCTTCTGTCCCAACACCAGGGTCAGGTTCTGCACTCCCATGTCAAAACTCTCAGCCTGGCTGCCTGGTTAATCCAGGGTCTTTGATTCATTTTCTACTACCCAAGCAGGTTATGGATGTCATTTTAGAAGCCAGACGTCCTAGCACTAGAAAATCTTATGCAGGAAAATGGAAAAGATTTTGTTCCTGGATGCAGGCTCAGGATTCTGATCCTCTTATTCCTAACATCTCTGCTTTTACTTTACCTGACAGACCTCTTACATAATGGTCTCTCTTTCTCTTCAATAAAAATACATGCCTCTGCTATTTCTGCTCATTGTAATACAGACCCTCCAATCTTTTCCCATCAGCTCATGAGACAGTTTCTCAGAGGAGCTAAGAACTTAAGGCCCCCTAGATCTCCTCCCATTCCTGCTTGGGATCTCAACTATGTTTTGGAAAAACTCACCTTACCTCCTTTTGAGCCTGCTGCCACAGCTGACATCAAGTTTTTATCTTGGAAGACAGCTATCCTGTTAGCTCTAACCTCTGCCAGGAGAGTCTCGGAGTTGCAAGCTCTCATGGCTGTGGAACCTTATATTATTTTTCATCAAGACAGGGTGTCTTTAAGGACTAATCCTACTTTTATGCCTAAGGTGATTTCCAAAGTGGCTTTAAATCAAACTATTCACTTGCCAACCTTTTTCCCCACTCCTCAAAATAAGGGGGAAAGGATCTTGTATTCCTTGGATGTACACAGACAGTTATGTTTTTACCTGGACAGAACCAAGGACATCAGGAAATCAGAGCAATTGTTTGTGTATTATGCTTCAAGTTCCCATGGTAAAGCTATTTCAAAACGGGCCATTTCCAAATGGATTGCTCATGGAATCAGATTTTGCTATTCACACCATGGAAAGCAAATCCCAGGGAGTATAAGGACTTACTCTACCAGAGCTGCTGCCACTTCAGCTGCCTTCCTCAGGGGAGTTCCAACCAAAGACATATTTTGGAAGCTGCAACTTGGAGTTCAGTGCATACTTTTTCCAAGCACTACAATCTACCTCTTTACTCTAAGTCTAGGGCAGGCTTTGCTTCTGCTGTCTTGCAGGGCCTTTTAGCCGCCCCCTCTTCTTTATGACCACCTCCCTTTTATTCTGCTTTGGGATTCAACCCTACAGTCATGACTGCAACAGTGAAACACGATGAACATAGTACAGTTGTGTACACTTACCATAAATGTAGATGTTCGAGTGTCTTCACTGTTGCAGTCTGGGTTTCCCTCCCTCCTGTCCCCTCTTATTTTTTCTTTTGTGTGGTTCCCTTCTTCACCCTTCTTTTGAAGTGTATTTGCAAAGGGTATTGGATCTACTCATTTTGGAGCACCTGACATCTGGGGCAAGAAAAACTGGAGAACATGGCGTCGGCTGCCAGCTTTGTACCCCTGGCCCTCTGACGTCAGGGAGCATGGCTGAACAGCCGACACCGGACCCAGACTTTGGGATTCTGGCCGACCGAGGACTGCCTGCCGGCAGGGGAGAACCCTACAGTCATGACTGCAACAGTGAAGACACTCTAACATCTACATTTATGGTAAGTGTACACAAATGTACTTTCTTCTTGGAGCTCGTGTAAGAGACAGCCTGGGACACCGTCCGGTCCCATAGATGCTGTGTTTTTTTGCTTTGGAGAGAGCAGCTTTCACCTGTGCATCTGTGATGTCAGGGAGGTTACATTCAGTTGGGATAGGCATTTGCTCCTTTGGGGGGGAAGGGGGGGGTTTGCGCTGAATCTGTCTGCCAGGATATTGGCTATGTCTGTAGGAGGGAGTTTCCACCCATGTTCCTGACATAACTAAAGAAGGTCTTGTGATTATCTTTAGTGTCTAGGGCAATTTTTCTTTCGAAACTGGCCTTTGATGATTTTATGAGGGATCATAGTTTCTTGCTAATACTGATCAGAGATGCCTTCCCTTTTTGGGATTTTGCTCTGTCATGTAGTAGCTTCCTCCTTCTGTTGTATAGCTTATTTATGGCCGGGGTCCACCAGACCAGTCTCCTGTTTTTGGAGGAGTGAGTCTTGGTTTTATTTGGGATAGCATGATCCATGCATTCCTGCAGGTGCTCATAGAATGCATTTGTAAAGGATTCTGCGGATTGGGCTGTATTCTCCTCTGGCCCAGGGGCTTTGAAGGATTCCACCTCAGTCTTGAAAAGTGCAAAGTTGGCTTTTGAGAAATTCTTTACAGTGATTTCCTTGGATGGGGGTGGGGACGGGATATGGATGTCCAGGGAAATTTGTTTATGGTCTGATCTTACCAATGAGGGGTTTACCTCTGGTGTGGAACATACAGTCCCCATGTTGGTGATGACCAGGTCCATTATGTTGTTCCCTCTTGTGGGAGTGGTGACCAGTTGTTCCATCGTTAGAGTTTATAAATTCAAAGAACCGTTGAGCGAGGGTGTTTGGGCTTGAGTAGTTTTCCCAGTCAATGTTTGGGTAGTTGAAGTCACCCAATAACATAGTGTTTGGAGAGACCTTCATATTCTCTAGTGTTCTCAGGAATGCCAAGTGGGGTTCTTGTAATAGGGAGGGTGTTCTGTAGCAGGCTACAAACTGAAAGGCAGTTTTGCCCGCTGTTGCACATGGATGGTTTCCGATGCTTCGTGCAGTGCCACTAACCTGGAGGTGTAGGTATCTTTGATGAATATAGCTGCTCCCCCTACTTTTGTGCTTCGGTCCGAGTTTTGGGGCTGAAACACATGGTATGAGTTATAACCTGGTAGTGCTGGGGTGCACTCAGGAGCCTTGAACCAGGTTTCTGTTACTGCACAGGCATCGATTTTCTGAGGAGAGCCTCAAGTGCGTGCATCTTGAGGTTTAGACTTCTAGCATTGAGTAGCATTACCTTTAGTTTTTTTATCCTTGGGTTGTCTATGGAGGTGGGTTTGTCCTTTGAGTCTTGCCTAAAAAAGGCACTATGGGGGTGGCGAGCCTTGGCCAGTATACGAAAGCCTAAGGGTGACAGGTGCAAGCCGTCCCTAGCGAAGCAACGTGGCTTGTTGAGCATGTCATCCCAGGCTGACAGACACTGGATCCCCTTTGAATGACACCAATACTTTAGCCAATTGTTGAAACTTGTCATTTTGTCTTTATACTGTGGCATAATTCTTGGTGAGGGCAAGATGCTACTCAAGGTCAGGGTCATTCCAGCCTGGGCTACATGGTCAGAGAGCTCCTCTCTCTCTCTCTTCATGTAGTCCAGGGAGGTACATCTCAGGTATTCACACCAGCATGGACAATGACGGAGTCATAGTTGTACTTGCTTTGGAGTGACCTGAGTGCTTGCATTATGTGGCAGATCCTGGCACCCGACAGGCAGCTTACAGTGACCTTCTTGTTCAGTCTGGTGAGCGGGAGTCAGTGTGCCGGACAATAGAGTCACCTATAACAAGTGTATTTGATGTGTTGTTTGGCCTTAAGGGCTGTGACTGTGAGGCACACTGATTTTGTGAGAGATGTGATTCATGGGTATTGTTGAGGGGTGTCTGTTGCTTGAATATCTGCTTAGGAGGTCTTTGCTGTTTAGGCAGATTTTTATTTAGAGCCTCCAAGTATGTTTTTGTGTGTTATGTGTTGGGTATGCAGATGCAATAGGTCTGTGTGAGACTGGATTTGTGGTGTGGGTGGTTACCTTTTCCTCCTGACTGACTGTGCCAGTGAGAGCTCTGCCTCTAGTTTGTCTGTGCAACTTCATCTCTCACATGTATTAGAGTTTGTTGGAAGGAGGAGAGGGTTGTCTGTGTACATAAGGCAATTGTAACATTGTCTCAAAATTCCAGATTCACCGGCTGGACTGGAGAGTAACCTTGAAACTGACCCTTGGACATACCAGATTAGTATAGGGAACTGTTTTTTTACTGATCAGATTAGCGAAGGGAACTGATTTTTCACTTGATCAGGAAGGACCAATCGGGAGCCTGATACTTATGAGAAGTCATGGAGGGTGTAGTGCTTTAGTTAGTGTTTCCTTATAAGAGCTGAGTAAGTGCAGGGCTTTAGAAAGAGAATAGAGTGATTACTTTGAGAGTTTGAACAGTTCTATGTTTGAACAGTTCTAAGGGAAAAAGTAAAGAGCAGACTTTGTGGAGCCTGGAATAGTTTAAACCTGTTTAGGCGGTGCTGCCCGACACTGCTCAGTGCGCAAAACCGCACAAAGAGAGAGTTGTAGGGTTTTAAGAGGGAGAGATCAAGGAGTTTAGAATTTACCCAAAATGGCCAATAAAACTACAGCTTCTAGGTAGTAACCACTCCTCCAGGGACAGGCAGGCTGTTCAGTGTTGACCACTCCCACTGGTGAACACAGAGACTTCCCTTTAGCCCAAGCAAGCACTGGCGTTCTAGAAACTTCCAAATGGTTCAGAACAGCAAATCTGTAACTGAACTTTCTTAACTTTCAGAAAGTGGGGGGGGGAAGCAAGATTTTTTTTTTGTCTTTTTGTTGTAGTTTAAAGGTAGCAGAGATATACAAGCAGCAAAATAATCACAGCAGTGCAATAAATCTCCTTTTCCCCCAACTTCTCTGCAGAGTTGCAGTCCCTGTCTGATATCCAGATTCTCATGTCCCCAGGCAAAATGCTAAGGGCTTGTTCCCTCACCAAAATTTCTACCAGCCCTTGAAACATGGTGGCCTGACACCCACTCACCCACTTATGAAAATAAGTGCTTAGTTCATCAGCATATTCACATACACTTTCATCTGCCATGTGTCTATGCTCGCAAAGCTTTTTTTTCTGTAAGCTTCAAGTGTTAAAACATTGTAATAAACAGTGCTTAACTTGACCATAATCTAAACAATCCATATCAGACAGTTTAGAAACGACAGTTACAGCTTTACCATGGAGTTAAGGGGGTGAGGAACTGTACCAAGAGTCCTCGGTCAACATTATACTTTTTCCATACCCTTTCAAATATATGAATAAAACTATCACCTTCCTGATACTGAGGAAGATACTGACCTTTATTGCTTCTGAGGTACGGTTGCTCCCTTCCCCATTACCTCATTGAACCTGGTGAAGAGTCAGCATTTCCTTTTCATGTTGCCTTTGCCTCTCATTTTCTTTGGCGTCCAAATGCTGCAATCTCTCTGCTGATTCTAATTCTAAATGCTAAGACTCCAGTTCAAGTCTTTCTAACTCCAGACAGATTTTTAAGTCCTCTGAAGAAAAGTTGAACTATCCTGTTTCTGAGAGCTGTATATCCTCAGTGCTAGTCTGATTGTCTGTCTGTGATGCAGCTTTGATTATGGCTGCAGTCATTTCCTCTGTCGGGTTGGCATGCCCCAGTCCTTTGGCTTAGCACATCTCAGCCAACTTGTTCCTTGTCAGCTTGCCATAATCACCTGCTGACATCCTTTCCTGCTCTCCCTGACTAAGGTAACAAAAAGTAAATTAATAAAACTACTGTGATATGAAACTCTGAATGCCTACCATGTGGCTGCTGAGAGTACACCTTTCTTTAGTGGCATCTGCTTACTGGCTACAGAAATTCAATATCCACACCGCTGCTCACCAGTGTGAGAGCATGTGATGGTCCCACCACTGCCAACCAATGGTGATGCCCACCAATATGCGTCTTCCCCACGGTGGGCCAGTAATCAATGAGCTTAAATCCTCACTACTGACACTGGAGAGAGATGTGCACTTGGAATACAAATGGATACACTCAGTATTTCCAAATGTAGACCTCTCTGGATCAAGTACAGTTTCCTTTAAGAGCACACAGGGAACACACTCAGCCTGTGGTCTGGATGTCTCTCTCTCTCTCGCCAGGTCCTCAATAAGACTCCCCACTGGTACAGCCGTAGGGTAAAGTCCTCAGCCAAGTGTCCAAGCCAAGTCCTCCAGCACCCTGTCTGTAAACCCAGTGCTTGGTGTCCCTGCCCCAAGTAGCTGGCATACACACATTGAGAGATCTGATTTGAACACATGCACGCCCCCCCCCCACACACACACCCACACACACCTAGGAAAGGCCTGCACTGGTTTACCTACTGTGCCCCCTTATGCCCAGAGTATAACTTCGTTATTACCACCAACAGACACTCACAATCAGCTACTCAAAGGCACTTAACAAAGGGTGTCAAAAATTATACTATGTAATAATACAAATACAAATGGTAGTAGTTCGCCATGACAGCTAGGTCTTCTAGAGTGGCCCACACAGTGTCACCAAATAAATACAAGCACTCTCAAAGGTTAGATACTTTCTACAAAGACTAGCCACAATAAAAGTTTAAATATATTTAATAATAAAAGAGCAGGAAAATACTGAATATATGTTCACAGTAAACCACAGAGCTCAGATCACAGGAAATATTGAGAAGGACATTGACGGGCAGACTTGGACAATTAAAGAAAAACGATATGTAAAGTAAGCTTCACTGTATTCCTGACTGAATCTAAAAGATTTTTTTACTGTTTCTTAATTAAGTTACTTACTGCCACAAGGCTAGAAGCTGTGGGTTAAGGTCTTTCTAGTCAGGCTTCCCAAAACAGAATACTCTATACTCTGAGATTTCTCTTTTTACTATCTAAAATATAATTTCCAAAAGGGCTGGCAGAATGATCTCATCTGGTCATCTGACTCTAGGTTCTCACGGTATTCCCCTTTGAAGTTGAGACAGGAATTTAGCACGGACTACCTCAAAATACATCCAAATGTTTATAGCACTCCCTGGGGCCTCCCCTCTTTTCACTGAGCTAATGAGCAAAGGTGTTTTCCAAGACCTATTGCTTCCTCTCCTGTTCAGCACTGTGGGGTACCATTTTAATGGTTTAACAGCATATTTGCATTTCCCTTATTTTGCTTAAACTAAGTTAGCTGGTTAACTTCTGCTGTGTCAGTATCCTCTATTAAAACATATACATTTAATTCAGTTACAATAATGCAAATAAATTTCTTTTCATTCCAGCAGGGTGTACTGTTGATGCATTTAGTACATGCAAACCCCGCAAATATATTTTCAGCACAAGCATCTGCACAAATCAGTTTGATATACAAATGACATACAGTTCTAATACATTTGAAACACAAGAATCTTGTATAAATCAGTCTGATATTCAAAGGACATATCCTTCTTCACATAACTCCAGCTGGCTATGACAGCTAGGTCTTCTAGCCTATGTCCGCACAGAAGAAAAGCTTAGGTGTCCATTTGATATCCCAGGAACATTTTTGAATGTTCTCTTGGAATTCCAGCTTGTTCCTGTTGAACTTTGCCCCTTACCCCCACGGTAGTACGCTCTCAGATTTGGTATATTTAGTTGGGGGGTGTGGGGGGCGTTTTGTTTTACTACTTCAGTTAATTTTATCGGGATGGCCAAGCGGTTACTTACCTCACATGAAACATTGGTCTTCCAGATGTCTGTCTTCTGAAGGTCTTGGTCTTGTCGTCTCGGGCAACTTGGGTGTTGGGCAAGTGAGCTGTCGGACTCTGCTAGACTTTTCTTTTAGTCAGCTCAGCATGGGCTGCTTGACAGTTTGGGCATGTGGAATGTAGCCTGAATCTTTATAAGCTGGTCAGCTGTTACATTCTTCACAGGCTATAACCCATATAGCTAAGGCTACAACAGCCATGTTCAATATGATCAACATAGTCTAAATTAGAAGTGCAGATCTTGTGGGCATAAGATTCTGTCCCAAAATGTATATATATGTTGTTTAAGGTATGTCTTTGTTCCCAACATTTAAAAGTAGACCATTTTATTTGTAGTGCTTTTGATAAGCAGATAAGCATAAATGATGAAGTATTTTGCCTAAAGAAGGTTTAACAAAGTTTGAAGCTTCTACTTCCCCAGAGCCAAGGATGCAACTCCTGAGATTTCTAAACCTAGTAGAAAGGATAGGGGAATGACCCCACAGAAGAAAGATGGATGAGTAAAAACCATGCTCCTGCATAAAACTACAACTGATGACAGCCAAAAGAATAGATTAGATCAGAATGATACTAATGTGAGCATGTCTGGTGTTTAATACCTTAGAAAATTCAACTGCCTAGGCTTTACAGGCACAACAGCCTTTCTTAATCTGAAGTGGAGTTAGGTAGGTTTGTGCCCCCTTGACTTTTTTCCATGTCTTAACAGGTCCTTCCAGTGTCACTGTAGTTGCTCTGTTATTTTCAGTTGTGACTGCAGGAAACTGATGATCGCTACTCTGCAGTTACACATGAAGATAAATCTCATTCAATTTCCCTCTGGTTCAGGGCCATTGTGATGCTGATTCCTCCTAGGTCATTTAGCAGTCTGCATGCTCCACAGTCAATGCTGGTAGATGTCTAAATGTTGGCAGTAGTTTTGGGTTCAGAACCATAACCATTTTTATTGATACCATTCACCTGTGTATTGCTGTCAGTGTAAGTAATGTCTGCACCAAGTAACTTTCCATCTTCTAATGTCATGACTGAGTTGTTGAGGCTAATTTTTGTCTGTTGTCCTTGGTGCGTTGTCTGCCTTGGGCCCAAGTGATTTTTCAAAGCTAGTTGTTGGTGTTGACCAGCTGATGACAATAGCATTCATTCTGTCATCATGAGTCCCTGTATGGCATATTCATTGCTGGATCCCGTTGGATCAAGTATGCTTTTCTGCATCATTATTGCAGGCTTTTCTTTGAGCCATTCTTGTCCATTTGACAGCACTGGCTTCAAACCAAGTTGTTCTTTCTGCTGTTGTGATCTGTCAGTCTTCCTGTCAGGTTTATCTTGAGCAAGTGGAGGTCCACTGACCCCCTTTAAGTCTCTTCAAGCAGACACTGGTAACAGATATGCAGACAATTCTCCCAGTCCCTCAGATGATGCCAAATTTACAAAGATTTTAGAGATGATGCAAAAAGTGTGGGGAGGAATAGAAAGCCCACAGGACCCCACTCCTATCATCTCCATCTCCAGAATGGATCCATGAATGAGGTTTTTCAATTCTCTCCCTTTGCTTACTGGGTGATTATACCAACGCCTTTAGTTTGCTTTAAGGTACACTGTACATCACACATCCTCCTCACGTAGCATAGGGCGTAAAGGTAACATCCAGATATACCATCCTTAGAAATGAGAGCTCCAGTAGGAATGCCAATCCAAGGGAAAAAGAGCCAACTGAGAGCCAGGAGGTTCATCCAGCTTTATCGTTTGATTTCTTTGCCTTGACCATGTCGAAGACTGGCAGGGATACAACCTTCGGCATATCTACGGAGCCATTGCAGATATCTATTTCAGACATTCAGGGGGAACCATAGCTAATTATCTCTGAGGAGCCTAGGAGTGTTCCTCAGATTTTAGTCAGAGAGGAAGTTCCTGCTAGAATTATTGAATGCTGTCCAGGTTCAGAGTCTCCTAAATTCTATAAGGTGGGTATCCCATTAAAGAAAAAGCAGAAAGCTCAACATCATTCTCTAGCTCTTAAGGATCCTCTCGAGTGAATGGCAGTCCTTCACTCAAGGGTTTAGTGCTTTGATGTCTTTAAAACCTCCTCAAGGTGTTTCTGTTCCAGCCATCTGTTGGTTCTCTATTCCCTCTTAAAAGACAGGGAATAGGATTCGGATGAGGAATCCCTTGCTTACTCTTCACAGATACCCTCTCCTTTGGGATTATGGGTCAGAGGAAGAGGAACCCTCCCCTTTGGGATTATGGATCAGAGGAAGATGATCAGAGGAAGAGGAACCTATCAGTCCTGATACTCACTTTGAAGAAATTTCTTTTGGGGACACTATCTCTAGGATGATGGTATTCTTTAAATGGGATTGTGCTCAGTTTTCTGATATACAAAAAAGGTATTATGAGCTCCTGCAGATGGAGTCTCTGAGACCTTCTGCTGTCCCTCCTGATGTCCTTCAAGGATGCATCTGCAGTCCTTACAAATGGGTTGTCCTGTCGTCAGGCAGCCCTTCGGTCGGCCGGATTCCAAAGCCTGGGTCTGGCCTCGGCTGGTGTCGCACTTCACCCGACGTCATAGCTGCAGTTATTCGGGTATAAAGGCATCAGCCGACGCCATTTTCCTAAGTCTTTCTTGCCGCGTGGCGCCCGAAGCAGAAGCTGTTCGCAAGTGCCGGTCGGTCAGATCCAGAGATTACTACTACCGAATACTACTTCGAAGACTTCTAAAAGCTAAGTACGCCGTTGGGGACTCTTTCTTGCCTCAGCCGATGTCAGAGAAAGTGAATAATTGTTTATCTTGTGGGAAACAAATACCTCATAAAGATTTCCACTCCTACTGTATACATTGTTTAGGCCCAGACCACGACGTAGCAGCTTGTCTAGCCTGCTCTTCTTTTAACCGACGGACGCTTAGACGTCGGTCGGAGTTTGCTGAACAAATTTTCGGCTCTGATTTTGCCTATATTATGCCGTCGGATCCTCCGACTACGCAAATTTCCAAAAAACGAAAAGAAAAGGACCGACACTCGCGGTCCGCGGTCTCGGCCGAAACCGCGATTAAGCAAACCGCGAGTGTCTCTGTTTCGGCCGAAACCGAGCAAGCTGTTCTTTCTCCAGCTGAAACCATGCCTTCTACCGAGGCCTCCTCTAGCCTGGTAGAATCTGCTTCTGAAATCCAGCCTTCTGTTGCGGTTTCTCAGGAATTATCAGACACAATTCCCCTGGATATTTCAACCCCTGCACATGGAGCTGCTAGGCCTCCTGCAGCCATGTCTATCAAGGCCTTTGCCAGTGCTAAAGCAGCCAAAGCTTCCAAAACTGTGCCTGCCAAACCCCCCTCACACAGGCCCAGCACTAGCTCTCATATGCTATCTTTGGCTGAGGATTTAATTTCCTTAATTTGTGGATCCCAGCCTCATCCAGACAGGTCCTCTCTCCCACCTCCAGAAAAGAGACCTAGAGCAGAGCCCCCTGAACCAGTATCCACTGATGGTTCCTCTGATGAATCAGAACATACAGACCTTCCTGAGGCTTCTTATTCTCCTTACGAAGACTCTGATGCTGAAGAGTCCATTCCTTCAGCCTCTCCACCTGAGGAATTTTCCTTTGGGGAAACCTTGCATGCTATGAGGGAACAATTTCAGTGGCAGGGCCAATATTTCTCAGACTCCAGGAAAAGGCTTAGAACCTTTCTACATTTGCCACAACATAGGCCTTTAGCTATACCTCCAGTTCTTTCTGTTGTAGATGATGCATTTAATGATGCTTGCACTGCTCCTGATTCATTACCTCCGGCTCCTGCTAAGCCCGATAGGTTCTACAGGGTCCCGGACACTCATCACCATTTATACAAGGCTCCTTTTGCAGATCCAGAGACCATCGCCCAGGGCTCTAAAGCTGTAGCTGCTACTTCTACTAAAACCCCTTCCCTCTGAAAGGGAATCCAGGTCCTTAGAGAGATGGGGTAAAAAAGTTTACACTTCTGCTACCTTGTCAGCTAGGGCTTTAAACTGCCAATTTCATATGATTCAATATCAGGAGTTTATGCTTGACCAGTTAACTAAAAAGCTTTCCTCTGAGGAATCTTTAGATAAAAATATGTTCAGGAAATGGTACATAACATACAGCAGGTTAGTAACCATTCTTTAAAATGTGGCTATGATGCACTGGAGGCTTCCTTTAGATCAGCCATGACTGGCACAGTTATCAGGAGACATGCATGGTTGAAAGAACAGGCATTACCAGACCATGTCAAATCAAAGCTTTTGGATGCACCCATGGACAAGGTCAATTTATTTGGTTCCCCTGCTCAGCAGGTGCTAAAAAAGATGGAAGAGAAGGCAAAATCTGTACAAACGGTGAAAGATTTCTTACAGGTTCAACCTCCAAGGTTTAGCAGGAACTGGCCCTCCAAGAATTGGTCCTTTCCGGACTCCTCTAAGCCTCAGAGGGGCAGGAATAGGCGTTCAAGAGGCAGAAACCAATCCAGGGGTGCCTACAGGGGACACCAATGGCAAGGTAACAACCAGCGAGGCACGGACGCAGCCACCACCTCTACAACAACTCAGTCACAGTGACTTGACAGTGGCACCGCCTACCAGGGAACAACTAGAAGCACCCTTAGGCGGAAAATTAACCGTATTCTCAAAAAACTGGCATTGCATCACAAGGGAAAAATGGATTTTGCAAACTATAGACCAAGGTTACAGGTTCCATTTCCATACTCTACCAGGGAAGAGAGGAATGCCAAACCTACCACCTACTCAAAGGACAGAAGCTCTAAAACAAATATCTCAGCTATTAAGAATGAGAGCTGTGGAAAAGGTACCATCTATGGAGCAAGGAAAGGGATTTTACTCCAGACTCTTCCTGGTACCAAGAAAAGAAAACAAATGGCGACCCATTCTAGACCTGTCCGCTTTAAACACATTCCTTATTGTTCCAAAATTCAAAATGCTGACCCTACAGCAGCTTCTTCCCATGCTGGGCAAGGAGTCTTGGCTGGTAACTCTAGATCTCAAGGAGGCATACCTGCACGTCCCCATAAGACCAATTTGCAGAAGATACCTCAGATTTCTTGCAGGATCAGAGCATTATCAATTTTCAGCATTGCCCTTTGGCTTATCTACTGCGCCCAGAGTGTTCACGAAATGCCTGGCATCAGTAATTGCTCATTGCAGACTTCAGGGAATCCAAATTTATCCCTACCTGGACGACTGCCTGATTCAAGCGGACAACAAAAGCAAGCTAGCAGAAGACTTACAAAGAGTCATTTACCTGCTGCAAGCCTTGGGATATACAGTCAATATAAAAAAGTCAAGGCTGATTCCATCCCAAAGAATAACCTTTCTGGGTGCAGAGCTGGACACATCAAAACAAATGGCATTCCTAACTGCAGAAAAGAAAGAGCAACTACCTCTCTACTTCTTAGCATTAACAAAGCAGAATCACCTAACTGCAAGAAAAGTACTGCAAGCTCTAGGCTTCATGGCATCCTGCATAATTCTGGTCCCTCATGCCAGACTGCATATGAGAAAGCTACAGTGGTACCTAAGGAATTTGTGGTCCCAACACAAGCACAGCCTAGAAACCAAAATCCCAATAATCCCATGCCTGAAACAAGAGTTCCTATGGTGGGCTCAGGCCTGCCAATCAAACACAGGATTGCCCTTCTGCAACAGCCAACCAAGCCAAACCATCATGACAGATGCCTCAGACCTCGGTTGGGGGGCACACATGCAGGGCAAGTGCATACAAGGCTTATGGACTCAGGACCAGCTACGCCTACACATAAATCTAAAAGAAATGCTGGCAGTAAAATTGGCAATCCAGTCATTCAGACCATTTCTCCAAGAAGGTCAGTTGATGATAAGGACAGACAACACCACAGTTATGTGGTACATCAACAAACAGGGAGGCACCCATTCATATCCTCTATGCCGGCTTGCACTGGACCTATGGGATGTGGCCCTGAGCTACAACATTCAGTTACAAGCAATTTTTGTACCGGGAAAAGAAAACATTCTAGCAGACATATAAAGCAGAACAACCACAGATGCCCACGAATGGATGCTTCATCCGGACATCTTCAAAGCATCACAAGGGAATGGGGATTACCAGAAATAGACTTGTTTGCATCCCCATTCAATCACCAGCTAAAGAAATTCTGCACAAGGACGTACCACCCACTTGCTTGGAAGGTGGACTCCCTATCTTTCAGTTGGAAAAATCTGACAGCATACGCATTTCCACCACTTCCTTTGATGCACAAGGTGCTTCTGAAGATCAAAGAGGACCGTCCAAGGATCATGCTCCAGACTGGCCAAGACAACATTGGTACCCATTGCTGAGGAGCATGTCTCGGGAACAAATATGGACACTACCTCTGATCCCATTACTGTTAACACAGAACAACTACAACATCCTGCATCCAAACCTGAAAACCCTGCAGCGAACTGCCTGGAACATTACATAACAGCAATTAACCCAAATTTATCCCAAAGGGTTAAAGACATAATCCTGGAGGCTCACAGACCTTCAACAAGAAAGAATTATGCAGCAAAATGGAAAAGATATCTCATTTGGAGTACTGCAAAGGGAGAAGATGTGACTCTGGTAAACATGGCCAACATCTTGGAGTACTTGGCAGAGCTCTTCCACACAGGCCTGTCCTATTCCTCCATCAAGATACATGCATCAGCTATTTCAGCACAATACAGCTTGGATTCTCCTGTCTTCTCTCACCCCCTGCTCAGACAGTTTCTGAGAGGAATTAAAAATGTAAAACCTCCCAGGAAACCACCATTGCCAGCATGGGACTTGAACTTTGTGCTAGAAAAATTGACACTTCCTCCTTTCGAGCCAGCAGCAACAGCAGAATTACAATACTTATCCTGGAAGACTGCTTTCCTGCTGGCAATAACTTCAGCAAGAAGGGTCTCTGAACTACAGGCATTAATGGCAGTGCAACCCTTCCTGATCTTCCATCAAGATAGTGTCCATGAGAACAAATCCTACATTTATGCCTAAGGTGGTATCCAGAGTGTCATTAAATCAGGCTATCCACCTACCTACATTCTTTCCAAACCCACAAAACAGGGCAGAAAGACTTTGCATACCTTGGATGTACACAGACAGTTACGCTACTACCTGGACAGGACTAAGTCCAATAGAAAAACTGACCAGCTTCTGGTAGCATATGCCACAGGAAAGGAATGAAAACCAATTTCAAAACAGACAATCTCCAAATGGATTGGAAATTGCATTAGATTTTGTTACTCCTACCATGGAAAGAAAACTCCAGAGAACATCAGGCCTCATTCCATAAGGGCTACAGCCACTACCACAGCCTTCTTACGAGGAGTGGCTACCAAGGACATTATAGAGGCTGCTACTTGGACCTCCGTGCATACATTTGCCAAGCATTAATTTACCTTTATACTCTAGATCCCGAGCAGGTTTTGCCACTGCTGTTTTGCAAGGGATCCTAGCTACACCATAATCTCTACTCTTTCCTCCTCCCCTTGCATAGCTATGGTATTCTACCCATTTGTAAGGACTGCAGATGCATCCTTGAAGGACATAGTACAGTTTTGTACCTACCATAAATGTAGATGTCTGATAGGAATGCATCTGCAGTCAGGATTACCCACCCACCTTCCCCTCTGAGGTACTCCTAGGGTATTTGCCAGCCTTCAGCTAGCTTGGGGGGGATCTATTATGGTGTATTTGTTTGTATATATGTACATACATGCTTATTTTTTGTGTTTGCTCTCTACTATTTGGAATCATTGGCATTTATCCAAATTTAGCCTTCCAAGAAGGCACCTGGCATCTGGGGCAAGAAACACTGAGGAAAATGGCATCGGCTGATGCCTTTATACCCGAGTAACTGCAGCTATGACGTTGGGTGAAGTGCGACACCAGCCGAGGCCAGACCCAGACTTTGGAATCCGGCCGACCGAAGGGCTGCCTGACGACAGGACAACCCATTTGTAAGGACTGCAGATGCATTCCTATCGGACATCTACATTTATGGTAGGTACAAAACTGTACTTTTTGGCTGCTTTATTAGATGCCTTTTCTAATGCCTCCAAGGCTTCTGACTCTCAGCCCCCTGCCCCCAAGAAACCTGTTAGGTTCTGTATGGTGCCTGAGGATTGTAAAATCTGAAGCAGTTAACTTCATTTGTCCATCAACCTATGGGTCTTCGGATCCATATCGGATCCGAGCCAGCAGTTTCCAACAGCATAGATCCGAGCTCCAAGCTCCTCCCCCTACCCATAATCCCCTGCCAACCCTATCTGACCTCAGATCTAGTTTGCCGCGGTTTCATCCAGCAGCTTGATCACTGAGTTCCAGGCTTAGTGTAGTTTTGTGAGAAAATTTTACCCTTTTTTTCTCTCCTTTTTTTGGTAAATTTAGTGTGCGTGTGTTGTGTACAGGTCCCTCATTAGTTTCCTTTTATACCTGTCTGTTAATCTCCATAGTTTTCCTTCCCCACCCTCATTAGTGTGTTAGGGAGTGTGCTGTGTGTTGGGGCCTAGCGTGTGTGTTTTCTTTCGGTATGTCGGAGGCCCCAAAAGCTGTTTTTTCCAAGTGTACTGGTTCTGGCTGGACTACTGCCCCCGGACTCTGCTTCGGCCTCCGGCCCCACGGTGGCTCCTGCTGTGGCTACTGCCACTCCTGCCTCCCTTCCACTGGCCGGGACTCAACCTCCCGCTTCGGGCCAGGAGGATAGGGAGTCCAGGAAAGAGAAGCGAAAGGAGAAGCACCACAAGCGGCGGGCCGAGGCCTCTTCATCGGCCCTGCCGGCTAAGCGGTCTTCTCCCTCCAGGACTTCGAGTCTTCCACCCCTCTGCTCTGGTCTCCTTCTTTTTCACCGGGACCGGAGGAGGAGGAGGCCCAGCCCCCGTTGAGGTCATCGAGGCGGCACTCCCGTCCCACCACGGTGGTCTCATCCAGAGCCACCCGAAGCCTGACGGACGCAGACTTGGACAGGATGATGAGAAGTTTCCTCCAGGCCCAGCTGCAGATGGGAGTGCTCCTGCCTCCCCCCACCTCATCCGGGGGGGAGTTCGACACCTTTTTTTGCCCCAGTTGCTCCTTCTCTGACCCGCTTCCCGGGTTCGGAGTTTTCAGAGCTGGGTAGCGTCGGCGCCGGGGGTGTCAGCGCTGACAGTATCGGGTACTTCGGCACCGACAATGCCCTCAAGTCTGTCGGGTCCCTTTTCTTCGGATCTGAACTCTCGGAGCTGAGAGCTGAGCTTCGGATCTGAGGGTCTCAGTGTGCCTTTGGCTCTGCCCAGGTCGGAGTATACTGGACCTTCAGATCCGACCACATCGGCTCCGGCCCCGTTCCGCCCATCGGATCTGAGGGAGGGTCTGCTCTCGGATCCGAGAGAGAGCGACTCTCCTTCGGCATTCGACGTAGTAGAGAGGGTTCTGTCAATGGATTCCAGACCCCCGGCCTTGGCTACGGCTCCACCCTGCACCCCATCTCAGATGGGTCCGACTTCCGTCAGCCAGTCCCAGGGACAGCCTCCTCCGACGTCTCAGGTCGTTCCATTGGAACATGACGTTGCTGGTGAGGTGGTCTCAGACAGCCCCCCCGAGGAGATTCCTCACAAGCGCAAGTGCAAGAGGAGGCACTTGGACTCCCCTGAGTCCTTGACCGAGGACACAGATTTGGAGGAAGGGGAAGGTTCCCCAAGATCACCCCCCGAGGATGTCTCATTTGGAGACATCATGGAGATGCTCAGAATTAGGGGGGGTGGTCTGCCCCAAAGCCTGCCTCGGACGAATCTGTGTTCCTGGAGGCGTTTGAAGCAGGCCCGTCTACCTTTTGGGTGTTCCCTCCAGCTGACCCCCTGGTAGATCTGATCACTACCAGGGTGTGGAAGGAGCCGGACACTGTGGAGCCAGTCCCAAAAAGACCTGACAAAATACTTAGTCCACCCTTCGACAAATCTCACTGGAGTAAGGGAACCCCTGTAGATGCCATGTTGGTGGCGGCGGCCACTAAAAGGGAATTAGCCCAGGAGAGTCCCTCAGTCCATCCTCCAGACAAGGAGTCTCGGTTGATGGATCGATTAGGGAAGCGGGTTTTTAGTTCAGCTACCTTCTCAGTGAGGTCACTGAACTACATGGCACATGTCCTACGACTGCAGCGAGACCTTATCAAAGAATAAGCCACATCGCCCCCAGAGTCCATGTCGGCGGAGGACAAACAGTTGTACTCTTCCCGAATGGCCATTCTTAGGTGTATCTCGAACACCTCTATGCGGCTACTGTCCCACGCCACGGAAGGGGCCACTAGAGCTAGCGGATCAGGCGTCGTTATGAGGCCGACAGGCCTGGCTCCGCCACTGTGATTTCACGGAGCCCTTTAAGGCGTCTTTTGCTAATGCCCCTTTCGATGGTTCTGCCCTTTTTGACAGAACCGTACGTGATACCTTGGTCCAGCGCGAGAAGGACGGGAAGACGTCTGCTGTTGGAGTCTTGCTTTTCTGCTCCCCAGAGGTCCTATTCCAAGAACCAAAAGGGACAGAAGAAGATGTGGTTCCGAAAGTCGCAACAGCCCCGTTTCGCTCTGGACCCCCAGTCCTTCCGCGGCAGAGGAGGACAGGGTGGCGCCGCCCTAGAGGCAGAGGGAGCCCGAGGAACTTTGGGTCCAGAGAACTGTTCTCTGACCGGCCCACGCAACAACCCTGAAGGGTTACCCGACTGCTCCACTCTGGAGGCAGTCGGGGGGCACTTCTCGAGGCACCTAGCAGCTTGGGAGTCCATCACGACCGACCGCTGGGTGCTTTGCATCATATCCAGAGGTTACCAGATCCCTTTCTCCCATATTCCTCGCAATCCCAGACACCTCCCCGACGTCCCACCCGAGCAGAGGGAGGCCGCAGCTGCGGAAATCCAGCGGCTGCTAGAAAAGAGCCATCCAGCACGTCCCCCCAGACTAGTACGGATCAGGCTTTTACTCCAAGTTCTTCTTGGTGCCAAAAAAGACGGGGGACTTCAGACCGATCCTCGGCCTATCCCTCTTGAACCTGTCAGTAACCAAGGAAAAGTTCCGGATGGTCACTCTTCAATCCATTCTCCCCCTCCTGCAGGAGAACGACTGGATGTGCTCTATAGACCTCAAGGATGCGTACTACCACATTCTGATGGACAGACGATCCAGGAGGTTTCACTGCTTCCGGCTGGGAGCCAGCCATTAACAGTTCAGGGCCCTTCCCTTTGGTCTCACCACAGTCCCCAGGGTGTTCACCAAAGTTCTGTCGGTGATAGCGGCCCACCTGCGACTGCAGGGCATTCAAGTTTTCCCATACCTAGACGACTGGCTCCTGACCGCCCCCACAAGGCATCTACTCTGCGCAGCCAGAAAATCACTATCAGCATAGAGAAATCTTCCCTTTCTCCCACTCAAACCATAGATTTCTTCGGAGCAAGGTTGGACACAAACAGGCGTCTAGCCCTCTTAACTCCAGACAGAGTGTGGACCTTAGGACTCTATGTGTGGGCCATCCTCCTACCCCAGGTGGAATTGGTCCTGAGGGTTTTGGGTTTGATGGCGGCCACCATCAACCTATTGTCTATGGTGCGTCTGAACATGAGAGTCCTGCAATGGACTCTCCAAGTTCAATGGTCTTTTCTGCAATTCCCTCTGTACCACCCTATTCCCCTCAGCAGGGTTTGCAAGGAGGCCCTCTTATGGTGGCTCCAATCCCTGGACCTCCAGAAGGGGTGCCCCTTTTCTATGTCCCCTCCCCTAACCACGGTGACCACGGACCCCTCTCGCATCGGGTGGAGGGGGGGCATTGTGCGGGCAGGACAGTCCAAGGCACGTGGAACAGCATGGAGACCTCTCTGCATATAAATGTCCTAGAGATGAGGGCGGTGCTTTTGGTGTTGCAAGCACTACAGAGCCTTCTTCCCGTAGGAGCGATTACAATCCAGATGGGCAACATGGCAGTAGTCTGGTACATCAACAAACAGGGAGGAACCAGGTCTTATCCCGTTTGTTGAGAGGTCATGAGAGTGTGGGAATGGGCGATTTCCATCAACCGCTTTCTCATAGCGAAGCACATTTCGGGACGGTCCAACATTTTAGCAGACAAGTTGAGTCGCACCATCCTCTCGCCGTACGAGTGGTCTGTGAACCCAAAAGTAGCGAAGCAGATATTCTCCACTTGGGGTCAACCTTGTTGCGATCTTTTCGCCTCTCCTTCAAATGCGAAATGCAATGACTACTTCGCTCTAATTCCCCCACCCGGGGAATCCCCGTGAGACACTCTGGTGCATGCTTGGCCCCCCCCCCCAGTCTCCTTTATGCTTATCCTCCTCTTCCGCTGATGTTGAAGTTTCTTCAGAAAGCCAGTCAGTTGCAGAACAAGATAATCCTCATTGCCCCATTCTGGCCTCGCCAGGCTTGGTTCCCATATCTTTGGTCTCACCTAGTGAGTCCTCCCCGGATTCTGGATCCCATTCCGGATTTCGTAACCCATCCATTGGATCTTCCGACCCCGAATCTGGACAGCCTCAAGCTCACGGCTTGGTTGATCCAGTTCCAAGGTTAGCTAGGACTCCCGGTATCTCTTCCCAGGTCAAAGCTATTCTGGTGGCGGTGCATAAGCCATCCACCAGAAAGGTCTATGATAGCAAATGGAAACGTTTTTCTATTTGGGCGGAGCACAGAGAATCTAGATCCTTTTACAGCTCCGTTGCCTGCGGTGTTAGATTTCCTATCAGGACTCTTCGATCAGGGCGCCAGCTCCTCTACAGTCAAGGTTCAGTTGGCGGCTATCTCTCACTATCACGTAGGAAGTGACCTTGGACCGTTGATCTCCTCCAAGTTATGCAAGGCCTTTCTGAAGGGTATCTTCATACTCAGACCCCCGGTGAAGGAAGCAGTCCCTCCTTGGGTCTTGACCTTGGTATTGCAGGCACTTACAGCCCCTCCCTTTGAACCTGCAGCTTCAGTAGATCTAAAATTGTATCATGGAAAACTGCCTTTCTTGTAGCTATCACCTCAGCTCGAAGGGTTTCCGAAATTCAAGCCCTTTGTGCAAAACCACCTTATTTGTCCTTCCACAAAGACAGAGTCTACCTCGGGACCAATCCCTCCTTTCTTCCAAAAATTGCATCCGAATCGAATGTTAATCAGTCCATTAACCTACCAGTTTTTTTTCCCAACTACCAAAACAAAGGAGAACATAAGTTTACATCTGTTGGATCTGCTTTTATTTACACAGAACAACTGGTCATAGGCAATCAGATCAGCTGTTCATTTCCTTTGCCAAATTTAACTTGGGAAAGGCTGTTTCCAAAGTCACACTGTCCAGATGGATTTCTCAGTGTATTCTGTTGGTCCAGATGGATTTCTCAGTGTATTCTGTTGGCATATGAAAGTACTGGTTGGCCCGCACCTCTAGGAGTTCATGCCCACTCTACCCGGTTTGTCTCTACCTCGGCGGCCTTTCGTTCTAGACTCTTCGTTGGATGATATCTGCTCAGCAGCAACATGGGCTTCATCTCATACCTTCATTAATTACTACAAGCTGGATATTGTCTCCAGAGGGAGAGCATCCTTTGGCTTTGCAGTGCTCTGGAACATCCTTCCTTGAGGACCGCCCAAGATTTAGGTAGCTGGGGACTCTGTCTCATAGGTTGATGCACAAATGAAGTTAACTACTTCAGATTAAGAAGTTATGTACTTACCATAACTTTCCATCTGAGTAGGTAAACTTCATTTGTCAGCAACCGACCCCCCGCCCTCCGTCCCCCTGACCTTCGGATGTTCGAGATGTTACCTTCCTTATGGCAAGGGTATGTAGCTAGTTTTGCGGGTGATTTTTGTATGCTCATCTAGCTGTGGGCAAACTCGATCTGAGGTCAGGTAGGGTTGGCAGGGGATTATGGGTAGGGGGAGGAGCTCGGAGCTTGGATCTATGCTGTTGGAAACTGCCGGCTCGGATCCGATATGGATCCGAAGACCCATAGGTTGCTGACAAATGAAGTTTACCTACTCAGATGGAACGTTATGGTAAGTACATAACTTGTTAATGTTAAGTTGTCATTCTCGCCTTCATTCTTGCTGGATGGTTCGGAGCCGATCCTCGGCTCCGACTCGGCCTATACTGTAGCTCGAGAGCTATTTTTACCGGCTCAAGGCAGCCCTGTAACCCACAATACCATGCGCTAACTCCCCAGATCTCGTTTGCCACTTCACTGCGAGGTTTTCTTTTTTACCGGCTCAGGTCAGTAAGATTTATTCTATTTAACTAAAATTTCAGGTAGTTTCTCCAGTTAGTTACCCTTGTTTAGGTCCTTACTAATTGTACAACCTTTTTTGTAGCCCTTTTTCCCTTCTCTAGTTAGTTTTTATCTTTGGGCCTACTGGCTTTACCTCACTTTCCCCACCCCTTATATTGTCTGTGTGTGTGGGTTTTAGTCAGTTCCCTTAACTTTCCTAATTTTAAGTTGAGTGTGTGCGTGGACTGACTGTGTTTACTGTGGTTAGGACTATGTCCAAAGACACTAAGGTCTCGGGATTCAAGAAGTGTGACGTGCTGTCAGAAAATGTCTCTGACAGACGGTCACACTTCCTGAGTCTATTGCTTGGGGCCTTTACACCTGCAGGACTCTTGTTCCGTCTGTCATGGGTTTAGTTAAAGAGTCCTGCAGGAGAGGCGTAATAAGCTCATCCTAAGGGGCTTGTTAAAGCCTGATGACTCCCCATCCAAGTCTGGCTCGAGGAAGTCTTCAAAAACCGCCAAACCCTCGGCTCCAGCTTCTGAGTCGAGGGCTGGCGTTATCGAGATGGCTCCGACCTTGGTTCCATCCGGATCCGAGGTGGGTAAAGTGGTATCCGCTCCGAAACCAGCATCGGAGCCGACCCCAGCGTGCAAGCGCTCTAGAACCCCCTCGATAGACTCCGTCCGATCGGCTCCGAGATCCCCTCTCCTATCAGAGCGGAGTCATAGGACTCGCTCATCTAGGTCATCCAGGCTCTCCGATCACGACATCGAGAGGGTGGTCAGTAGACTCATAAAATCTCAGGCACTAGCCCAAATGCTCCAGAGCCCATCTCACCGGACTGTGGCTCCTTCGGTACTGCCATCGATTCCTCATCCGACTCACCTCTCGAGTTCGGAGCCGGAGTTTGTCGGAACCGTAACCTTATCCATGTCGGAGCCGATACTCCCACCTTCGGCTCCGGTGTCGTTGGCTCCGACCTCTTCATTGGTTCCTTCCGTGGAGAGGTCCGGGAGCCGGGACTCCATTGTCGGCTCCGAGGGGGCGAGTGGCATCGGACCCCTGTCCGACCCCGCTCTCCCTCTCGGAGCTTCGGCTCTGGTTAGTTAGGGGGCGGTTCCAGTCTCTTCAGAGCTGGGACTACCTTTGGTATCTGATAGGGGAGCCTTCGAGGTGATGAGGAGCGTGCTGGACCCAGTGTCCTCTCCAAGGCTAAGTTCTGCAGCTCCTCCCTCTACAGTGCCTGTTACAGTCTCTGACCACCCTCCTATATCTGACAGCAGAGATCCGAAGCATAGGGTACCCACCTTGAGTGTCTCCTCCTCTTCCGAGGGCCCCCCTGAAGTTTCAGGGGAACCCCCTAGGAAAAGAAAGTGCAAGAGGAAGCACATAGACTCCCCCGAGTCTGTCACGTCAGACACCGACTTGGATGAGTCTGAGGGTTCCCCCAGATCCCCCTCTGAGGATGTCTCTTTCAGACATCCTAGAGATCCTAAAACAGAGGGGAAATTGGTCCACTCTCAAACCTTCCGAGGACGAGTCTGTTTACCTTGACGCTTTTGGATCTCACCCTTCCACCTCCTGGGTGTCTCCTCCTTTCAACCCACTAACGGAGGTAGTGGCTAGAAAGGCGTGGGCAGCTCCTGATTCAATGGAACCTACCCCTAGGAGGCCTTCTAAATTTATTTCTGCACCAGAGGACAAGTCCTTTCTCATCAAAGGCATTTCAGTTGATGCTATGGTGGTAGCAGCAGCCACTAAGAAGGAATTGGCTGATCCTTCTATACCTGTTCATCCTCCTAACAGAGAGTCCAGGACCATGGACAGGTACGGCAAGCGGACATTTGCTTCAGCGACCTTTACTATGCGATCGCTGAACTCTTTGTCATTTCACCCGCCTTCAGAGAGACCTGCTCAAAGAGCTGGGTGAAAAGGTACAGGATCCTTCTGCTGCAGGGTATCAGGACAAGATAAACTCCCAGCTGGCCACCCTGAACTCCATTGTTAACTCCTCCATGCGGCTTATCTCTTACACAGCCGATGGAGCGAGTAGGGCCGCTGGCACAGGTGTTGCGTTGAGACGTCACGCTTGGATGCGACTCTGTAACTTTGCCGATCCCTTCAAGGCGTCCTTCACCAACACCTCCTTTGATGGTTCAGAATTGTTTGGACCTCAGGTGAAGAATACCCTCACCAGATGCGAGCAAGTTGGTAAGACTCTCTCTGCCGTGGGAGTCCATTTTTCAACACCTTCTAGACCTTATCCTAAGGGACAAGAGAAGTGGAAAGATGTGGTTCCGCAAACCACAGGGAGTCGCGCCTGCCGCACGTGGTGAATTTCCCCCTAGAGGCAGAGGGGGGAATAATAACAGACGCCACCCTAGGGGCAGAGGGAGTCCACAGAACCAGGGTTCCAGGGAATCTTTCCCTGACCAGCCCTTTCAGCATCCCTGAGAAGCTGCCCGACTGTCCGCCTTCGGAGGCAGTCGGGGGAAGATTATCTCTGTATACCCGGAAGCCTGGCAATCCCTCTCCCAAGACACATGGGTACAGAAGATCATATCTGAGGGTTACAAAATTCCCTTCACTTCCCCTCCGGTGCAACCGCCAAGACCCCTACCAGACGTACCACCCGCACAAAGGGGTCAGGCTCAGCTAGAAAGAAAAAAGCTGTTAACAAAGAGTCATCCAGGCAGTCCCAGCAGATCAGCTAGGATCCGGAATCTACTCCAGATTATTTTTGGTACCAAAAAAGACTGGAGGCTCATTTTGGACCTCAGCAGATTGAACAACTCTGTACAAAAGACAAAATTTCGGATGGTAACACTGCAGTCCATTCTACCCTTTTTGGGCAGAGACAACTGGATGTGTTCCTTAGACCTCCAGGACGCGTACTATCATATAAAGATACACAGGCGCTCCAGGAGGTTTCTCCGCTTCTGGCTGAGAGCCAGTCATTATCAATTCAGAACCCTGCCCTTTGGTCTCACCACAGCCCCCCGGGTGTTCACCAAATGCTTGGCAGTGGTCATGGCTCACCTGAGACAAAAAGGACTCCAGGTGTTTTCATATCTAGACGACTGGCTCATTTCCGCTACCACCAAGCAGCATCTTATAATGGCCAGGGATTACACTATTCAACTTTGCAACAGTCTAGGTATTTCTATAAATTTTGCAAAGTCCTCCTTGTCGCCTTGTCAATGTATAAACTTTATAGGCACCGTATTAAACACCACAGAAATGTCTGCAACATTACCACCTCAGAGAGTGACAGACATAAGGCGGAATGTTCAGTCACTGTTTCAGCCCAACAGAGTTCAAGTCAAGCTAGTATTGAAAGCGTTAGGCCTCATGGCAGCAGCGATTCTTCTACTCCCGTTAGCCCGCTTCCACATGAGACTCCTTCAGTGGATGCTGTTTTCTCAGTGGTCCTTTCAACAGCTACCAATGACTCACAATATTTTGATAACCCCTTCTTGCAAGAATAATCTCTCCTGGTGGATGGTTTCTCCTCAGCTCCTTCAGGGCAGACCCTTTGTTGCCCCCCCCCAGTTGCCACGGTGACAACGGATGCCTCCCTGATCGGGTGGGGGGGGCATTATCAGGGCAGGACGGTCCAGGGCACATGGCAACAATCAGAACGCCACTTGCACATAAATGTCCTGGAGATGAGGGCGGTGCTTTTGACGTTGCAAGCCCTTCAGAGCTCTCTTCCCACAGGGACTATAGCAATTCAAATGGACAATATGTCTGTAGTGTGGTTACATAAACAAGCAGGGCGGAACAAAGTCCTACCCCCTATGTCGAGAAGCACTCAGACTTTGGCAATGGGCGATTTCCTCTCAACGGTTTCTGATAGCAACGCACATCCCCGGGAAGTCCAACGTCATAGCGGACAGATTGAGTAGAACTATCCTCATGCCTCACGAGTGGTCTCTAAATCAAGCGGTAGCAGACAGAATATTTCAGAAGTGGGGCCAGCCTTGCTGCGATCTTTTCGCAACTCCTCAAAACAGCAAGTGCCTCGACTTCTTCACACTCTTTCCTCTACCAGGCCATCCCCCCAGAGACACTCTTGTTCACGATTGGCCCCGGGGTCTTCTATATGCCTTTCCTTCCTTGCCATTGATCCCACAATTAATTCAGAAAGCAACCGCATTGAGATCCAAAATGATCCTCATTGCCCCGTTTTGGCCTCGACAAGAATGGTTTCCGTTTCTGCACAGTTACGTACTGGAACAGCCTTGGCATCTGGAACCCCTTCTGGATCTGTTGACCCATCTCACGGGCAAGTTGCATCAGTCTCTTCATTCCCTCAACCTCACAGCTTGGTTGCTCCACTTCCAGCCTTAGCCAGGCTTCCCCTTATTTCTCCTCCTGTTCGTGATATCATTCTAGCTTCCCATAAGTCCAGTACTAGGAAGACGTATGCGAGTAAATGGAAGTGTTTTTCGCATTGGGCACAAACTAAGTCCCTAGATCCTTTCCATGCACCCATTCATAAGGTTCTAGATTTTCTGGCGGAGCTTTTTCATTCAGGGTCATCGTCGGCCACTGTCAGGGTACAATTAGCGGCCATTGCTAATTTTCATGTTGGGCTCTCAGAAACAAATATTATGTCCCACAAACTTTGTAAAGCCTTCCTCAAGGGCATCTTTTTGCTTAGACCTCCAGTTAAAGATCCACCTCCACAATGGGATTTGAATTTAGTTCTAACCTCATTGATTCTGCCTCCCTTTGAACATGCAGCTTCTTGCTCCCTCAAGATTCTTTCTTGGAAAACTCTGATTTTAGTAGCCATAACATCTGCCAGAAGGGTATCGGAACTTCAAGCTTTGTCGGTCCGTCCCCCTTATTTGGTCTTTCACAAAGACAGGGTAACTCTCTGAACAAACCCTTCCTTCCTACCGAAAGTGTCCTTGGAAACAAATCTAAACCACTCCATTGACTTGCCTGTCTTCTTCCCAGACTATGCCAACAGGGCTGAACAGAAATTACATTCATTAGATGTTCATCACCAATTACGGTATTATCTAGACAGGACAAAACAACTCAAAGTCAGACCAGCTCTTTCTCTCTTATGCTGCAGGAAAGAAAGGGCTTCCGGTATCGAAGGTTACTCTTTCCAGATGGTTGACATCTATTATTACCTTTGTCTATGAGTTGAGACACAGGCAACTTCTGTCTAGGCCTAAGGCTCATTCAACCAGGGCACTATCAACATCAACGGCATTTCAAGCAAGGTTACCACTAGATGCCATATGTGCAGCAGCTACATGGGCTTCCAAACATACCTTTATTGCCCATTACAAACTTGATATAGCCTCCAGAAATAGAGCTGACTTTGGTTCCACCGTACTCAGGAGTCTGTTCCATTGAGCCACCCAGGACTAAGATGCTAGGGACGCTGTCCCATCCAGCAAGAATGAAGGCGAGAATGACAACTTAACGTTAAGAAGTTATGTTCTTACCATAACGTTCCATGTTAGTTGTCTTCTTCTCGCCTTCTTTCTTGCATCCCTCCCTCCTGCCCCCTAGCCTGGATAGACTTCAGGTCTCTGAGTCCTTCCATTTCTGGAGATATAACATGTTACGGTTTCCCAGTATCCTTAATGTTACTAGCAGGGAGCCCGTACTTGCAAATGAGGATTATGATATTATATTTATACTATGTCTTAGCTTCCAAACGAGATCTGGGGAGTTAGCGCATTGTATTGTGGGTTATAGGGCTGCCTCGAGCCGGTAAAAATAGCTCTCGAGCTATAGTATAGGCCGAGTTGGAGCCGAGGATCGGCTCCGAACCATCCAGCAAGAAAGAAGGTGAGAAGAAGACAACTAACATGGAACGTTATGGTAAGAACATAACTTCTTCTTGTACAAGCGTCCTGCTGTCTCCTGTGTGGTGTCTGTAGCTTCTGCCATCTCAGTTCTTTCTCCTAAGTTACTGCCTTCTGATAAAGATAGCAGAACCCTGGAAAGGCTAGGCAAGAAGGTTTGTACCTCTGCTACCTTGGCTTTTAGGGCTGTTAATTATCAGATCCATATGTCCAGGTACATGTTGGCTGTCCTTTCTCAGGCCTGTCAGGTTATTTCTAATCTTCAGACTGTGAAGGTAAAACTTCTGCATGCTTTTCAGATTTTTTTTCTTCTGTGGCAGTTGTTTTTGGAAAACTTCTGCCCTTTCCCTGTTGGGGACTTCCTCCTAGGTTGCTTGTTATTCCATCAAGTGCAGTTATGATGCAGCAGATGTTTCCTGTAGGGCTGCTGCTTTTGGGTTAGTGATGAGGAGGTATTCTTGGCTTCAGCTTCAGTCTTTGATGATTATATTAGGGCTAAGTCGATGGATGCTCCTCTTGATAATAAACACTTGTTTGGCTGCTGCTGCTTTAAGTCCCTTCAGCATAAGGACAAGGTTTTACAGGAACTTAAGCATGTGTTTGTTTCTTCAGTGCCTAAATTTCAGAGACATTACCCCAGTAAGATGTCCTTTTGTCATAGGCAATCTTGCCCTCCTTCTAAGGGGAAAAAAGGGTGTCAAGCGGGCTACTCAGACTTCTGTGCCTCAGAAGTCTTTTCCTGATAAACCAGGTGCTGTCTGACTCTCATATTATTCCCAGCCACCATCCTCTTTCTCTTCACCCATCTCTGTCTCTCTTCCTGCTTGGTTAAATATTACTCAGGATTCTTGGGTTCTGTCCATTATCTGCCAGGGGTAGTTCATGGTCTGGAACTCTCTTCCCCTTTTTATGGGAATTCCTCAGCCCCTTCAGGAACAGATATCCTTCTGTCCAGGGGTGCTTCAAGATCTTTTGACTGTGGGTGCTATTCAAGAAGTGCCTGTGTCCCAAAGCGGGGGAGGATGTTTCTACCTGGAGACCAATTCTAGACCTCTCTCATCTAAACATTTTTCTGAAGGTGCCCTCCTTTCATATGTTGTCCCTTCACATGTTGTTCCCTCTCTTTCTTCCTCAGGCTTATATGGCGTCTCTGGATCTCCTCTGTTGCTTCCTGGCATTTTCAGTTCTCTGCTTTGCTTTTTGGACTTGAGTATTCACCAAATGCCTCGCTCCTGTGATTGTTTTTTGCAGGCTTCAGGGAATCCAAGTGTTTTAAAGGTGGAGGTATCTCATCAACAGAAATAGTGCCTCAATGTCAGAGATGAGAGCTGTTCTGCTGGCTCTTCAGGCTTTTCATCCTCTCCTCTCTTCTTCCCAGGACTTCTCAAGGTGTTTACAGACAATACCACAGTGATGTATGTAAACAAATGAGGGGACAAGATCTTATCTTTGGCGGTTGGCACTCCTGGTATGGCAACTTTTTATCCAATATGAAGTGACTTTTCAAGCAGTTTGCATCCCTTAAGGTCAAAACATTGTGTTAGACACTGATCAGGTCCTTAACTCAATCCCATGAATGGATGCTTCACAGGGGTGTGTTTCTGGGGATTCACTTTATATCCTTGTAATACTGAAGTATCAAAATTCAGTATGTCGAGGCTATAAAGTGAAAACCTGAAAAGAACAAATTCCCGCTTCTGGTGTACACACCTTCCTCCCCACACACAAACACAAGCTCTGTCCTGCATAAAAGCAGGGGGGCAAGCCCCCCACACACCCCCTACTTAAATATTCTAACTCCGAGGTCGCACTACATACAAAAACGCACAAAACACCACACAAGCTACATTCTCCTCGCACACACACATCACAGTAACAAAACACACCAACACACTCCACAGCCCTTACCCAAAACCCTTAACACATAAACACTTACCTGAATCCATAACCACAACAAAACAACAGAAGCACTAATTCAAAATCACTGGTATACGAGATTTTGAATTTCGCACTTATGAGTTTTTCTTTTTAGGTTTCCACTTTATGGGCTCGAAATACTGAAATTCGATATTTCAGTATTTTGAGCTTCTAAAGTGAATCCGTTTCTGGATGTTCACCAGTGGGCTACTCCTCAAATAGATCTTTTTGCTTCTGCTCTGAACAGACAAATTCCTCTATTTTGTGTCGGAGTCCCAGGGCCTCTGTTTTGGAAGGTGTTCACCCTATTTTTTTCTTGGAAGGGGGTGTTTCTTTATGCCCCCTTTCCCCTCATTCCAAAAGTCCTGTTCAGAATTCAACAAGATGCCCCCAAAATCTTGCTGGTGACTCCGTTTTGACCAAGACAGCATTGGTTCCCTCTTCTGCCTTTAGACAAAAGAAACCATCACAATTTACCTCACAAGGTGGACCTACTTGCACAAGAGAAGGGATCTCTCATCCATCCCCACCTATCCACTCTTCAGCTGATACTGTGAGTGATAGAATTTTGATCCCACATAGACATCTTTTTTCTGAGGATGTGCTTAGGGTTCTGCAGCATGCCAGGAAACCCAATACTAGGAAATCGTACTTATCCATATAGAAGAGGTTTTCTGTTTGGTGTCTTTCTCGTAACCTGGATCCTGTTTCTGTGGATGTTCCTTTGGTTCATATCCGTGTTAATTGTTCAATGCTGGGTTGGCTTATTCTTCTGTTAAGGCCCACTTATCTTCTGTTAAGGCCCACTTATCAGCTATCTCTGCTTGTCTCCCTTTATCTCTTCCTTTAGCTTCTAGATTTGAAGCTAAACAATTCCTTAAATGGGGCCTTCATATTAGGCCCCACAGGAAGCCTGTTCCTCCTCTCTGGGATCTTAATTTTGTTTTGGAGAAATTGACTCGGGCTTTTGTGGCTGCAGCTTCAGCTTCCTTGCAACATTGCTCCTGGAAGACTGTACTTTTGTTAGCCCTTACTTCTGCCAGACAAGTGTCTGAGCTTCAAGCCCTTATGGATTGTCCTCTTTTTCTGGTGTTTCATAAGAACAAAGTGTCCCTGCACACCAATTCTTTTGAGCTCAAGGTGATGAGTGAGTTGTCCCTTAATCAGTATTATTTGCCCACTTTTTTCCCCTTCTCCACAGTCTGCCAGTGAGAAGGTGCTACAAACATTGGATGTGCATGGACAACTCTGATTTTATTTGGATAAGACTTAAGACGATTAAAAAATCTGATCAGCTCTTGGTTTCCTTTCATCCTAGGTCCTTATGATTAGCTGTGTCCCAATAGACTATTTCTTCTTGGATCTCTAAAGCCATTTCTTTTTGTTGTTCCTTTCATGGTAAGGGCCTTCCTTATTCTGTTAAGGTTCATTCTACTAGAGCTGTGGCTTCTTCTGTTTTTTTTTTTCCAAGAGTTTGGATACTAACTCTATTGAGACAGCTACCTGGATTTCTGTGCATACACATACCAAGCACTACAAGTTGAATGGTATCTCCAGAGCTAGAGGTGGTATTGCTAGGGTCATCCTTGATGGCTTCCTAGAGGGCTCTGCTGGTCCTTTCTCCTCCCTGTCTTCCTGAGTTTTTGGGCACTCTCCCTAGTGCAGTGAATACTGCAGCAGTGAAATGGAAGACATAGAACAGTTGTGTAAAATCTTAACCATAATGGTATATATTCTTATTTGTATAGAAGACGTGAATTCAGCAGTAGAAACTCAGATAATTTGCATATAAGTCCCCAGGGTACAATAACTGGACTAGACAGAAATTATATTTCACAGGAACATGTGCGTTTAATTGAAAGCTTCAACACACATGCAATGAATATTTCAGATCATGCTCCACCAATAACTAGGATAAAAATACAGATTAATGAAGCACAAATGAGGCACCAACACTTCCTTACCTGCCTGAATTTAATGAATGGATAGAGAAATTATTCAAGAGTTATTAGGGAAGATGAACATTTCTTCAGAAGTTATAGCTAGTGAGTGAGATAAAATGAAAGTGGAGTTTAAAAATAGGGTGGAAATGCAAGAAAAATATGTTTAAGAATGGATGACAAAGGTTACACTGTTGCAGAACAAGGGGGTCTCACAGAACAAGAAAAGGCACAATTGCAGAGTGCTAAAGAGAAAATAGGGCTTCTGGATAAAATTTATGAGTTTAGAAAGATTGCTATTAAGCAACTGTTTGTTGATGACTCCAGAGCACAAAAACATTTTAGCACAGAAAATTTGACAACCAAAAGTAGAAAGGGTTGCTGCCAAAGTTATGGAGCCTATAACAAGAACAATAACCAGAGATCCTGTATACGTATTAGAAATATTTTAGAAATTTTATGAAAATTTGTATAAAGCAGAGGAATGTGGAGATCAAGAAAAAGCACAAATGGAAACGTGTGGAAGACTTGGGTATGCCAAGATTAGAGGTAGATGAGGCTCAACAATTTACGAATTAAGATAGGAGGAGAGGAGATAAAATGGTGATGTATAATCAATCTGCTAGAAAGTCTCCAGGAATAAATGGTATTCCTGTTGAAGTTTGGAAACTAGGAGGGAAGGAAGTGATAAAGATCTGGAAGGTTTTGTTTAACAGTATTGGGTTTTGTTTAACAGTATTTTTAAAAGGAAGGGAAGTACCAACATCATGTTAAAAAAGCTGTGATGGTTGTAATACCCGAAGATGGTAAAGACCTATTAGACCCAGATTCATATCGGCCCATTTCAGTTTTAAATTATGATTATAAAGTATTTGTCTCTAATAGTTAAAATAATGGTAAAGGTGTTTTCAAAATTGATAGATATGGATCAGGGTGGTTTTGAGGTGGAGAGGTAAACATCTGACAACATTAATAGAACAATTTTGATCCAGAGGGAAGCAGAATGTAAGAAAATACCTATGTTGTTGGTGTATCTTAATGCAGAGATTTTATGAGTAGGGCAATGGAAAGCATTTGCATTCCCTGATACAATAATAAGGTTAAATTAGAAGTATATATATGATGGATCAGAGGCAAATTTTAAAGTGAGAGTTTTCCTCTCTGATAAGTTCTGTCTGAACAGAGGAACCAGGCAGTGGTGTCCTCTTTCCCTTTTGTTATTTGCGTTATATTTAGAGCCATTGGCAAAGAAAATAAGGAACTCAGAAACTGAAGGATATAATTGGTATGGTAATCAAGAAAAGTTGGCTTTATTTGTTAACTATATTATTTTGTACATGATAGAACCAGGAAAAGGAAAACTTGGTTTTGTGAAACATTTTAAGACTGTTTCAAATCTTTATGAAAGTAATGAAGATGAAACAAAGTCTATAACTGTAAATTATTTACCCACACATGAACTGGTTCAGCAATACCCATATTTATGGGGATATGATAAAATACACTATTTAGGAGTATGGGTTAAAAATAATTTTGTTATGATAGGTAAGGATGTGTGGGAAGAGAAATTATTATGCAAAAACAGAAAAATGAAAGGTCTTTTTATGGGTATGGATAGCAAGATACAAGCAGTGAAAATGTTTTAGTCCCTTTAGTTTTATATACAGGTTAGACTTATTTTTATCAACAAGAGGAGAAGTTGTAGACAGTACTTAATAAAGAGTTGAAGGGTTTTATCTAGGAGGGGAAGAGGGCAAGGGTCAAGTAGGATAACTTGTTCCTTCCAATAGAACAAGGTGGTTTAGAGTTACCTGATTTGAAGGGTTATTTTACAGCTACACAGCTAAGGCTCATATACATAGCACAAGCAGAAAGCCATAATTCAAAGTGGAAAGGGATGATCAGCAACTATGCAGAATATTATATTCATAAAGTATCAGTATTTTAAGAACTACGCCAACATGAGAGTTGAGAAAGGAGATTCTGACAATAGAGATGACTGCAGTTAGGGGTACAGAGAATATGCAACACAGGGCTGGAATTTACTGGAGAAAACTAGCAAAGGAACCAATGTATTAGAAGCAAATAACTAGAGAGGGGAAAGGTAATAGAATGGGAAGAGGCAAATAAGACATTTGGACTACAGGCTAGAGAGTGCCTTCCCTATCTGGGACTAATATCAAAGTATAGGCAGAGAGAATAGGATTGGGGAATCCTAAGTGAAAGACCTGCCCTGACAGAGTTTTTAGTTGAATCTTGATCAGAAGCTGCTGTTAAAAATGGGACAATTCGGCTGGAGCGCCTTCTGTGTGGAGTCTGCATGTTCTCCCTGCGGTCGAGTGGCATTCAAAATTCATGCGTAGAATGGGTGTGCCTTCGTTGAAGGTTGGGCGTCGAACTGGCACCTCGTCACCATAAAAATCTACTGCCAATCATTAGTGGACCGGAGTTCTGCTGTGGCGACCCCTAACCGGAAAAAGCCGAAAGAAGAACAAGGGCATATAAAGCATTCCATGATAACTATATGAATTAATCAGATGAGTTTAGAAAAGACTGAGAAGAGAGACTGGATAAACAACTCACAAGGAAACAATAGCAGAACATATGTATGGCTCCCAAATATGCAACAAAGGCTAGAAGATTTAGAATTTTCACTTGGAAGTATTTTCATAGCCTTTTTTATACCCCAGGCAAATTCCAAATAATTTTCCTTCATATATGACAAATTTTGGAGGTGTGATGGGGAAGAAGGAGAACTGGAAACATGTTTTTGGAGTATAATGACTTGGCAGACATTAGAAATTCCCTATAGAGTACTGTGTCAGAAATATTGGGTGAACAAATGGGTGTAACCAAGGAAATTATATTTTTTTGAGCTGGGATATAGGATGTTGGTTGCCTAGAAGTAGGAAGGTATTAAGTTTAATTCTGGTGACTGCCAAAAAAGTAATTAACTAGGAAAATGGAAACCAGTCTAAATCCACAATCTTTTAAGTAGTTAATATTGTAACAGAGATAAAAGAACTAAAAGTGGGATCTTCAGAAAAAGGTAGGAGCAAAAGATGGAAACTGTAAGAACAATACATGCAGCGTAATGTTTTTAAGGGAGAGATTTAAGGGAAGGCAAAAATTGATGAATTTATGTAATGCTGGATTGATGATTGTATAAAAGAATGTATGCGATGTGTAATATTTGTAACTGTGAACATGTTAACATGGTTTGTTTTCTTTTATATAAATGTATATTTGCGTAGGTTTTAAGTGACAGTTCAGTAAAGGTGTTTAAAAGTAGTGGTTTAGCACAGCCATGCACACTCTGTGAGAACAACACAGCTGTACAGCAACTTCTGTAACAACAGAAAGAAGTCTGAATGTTCAAGTGGTAGTTGTGTACTAATACTGAGGGACACAGCATGCAACTAATAGCAGCCCAGTGCTACTAGCGTTCCAAGGTGAACCACAATCACTGCTAAATTTAAATTATGCCCAGCCTACAGTAATTAGAACTTCCAGAGCCTTCTTACAAGATAATTACTAGCAATACTCCAAGATGGCCTCCAAATACTGCCAAACTAAGTTATGCCCAGTTAGCAATATGCAGTGAAGTATGAAAAAAAGCTGTTGTCTTGGATGTTAACTGACAATTTAAGCAATTAAAACATCTCTGATGTATGAAGGGACTGAAGAAAGACAATTAAATAAAAAAATATATATATATCAAATATGGCTTCAGCAAGAGCTCATATGCACAGCTTACAGCACTCCAGACAATTGATTTTAGTAATTTGTATACTTTGTATTTTCCCTTCATTACAGAATAATCTGTGTATGAATAGACAAGTGATATGCATATAATTTGTCCCCATGTCTTATTGTTCTACTGCATTAATCTTTCCCAATGCAAAAAGTTAAAACTTGTTTCCAAGTAAAGTTATTGCCATAGTGCATTAGGAAAGAGTTTTCCAGAATTAACCCATCCACTTGATTCACAACTGTTAAGTCCCAGCATTAAAAGGGGCAAGCAAGAAAAACAGTACTGATGAAAGAAGGATCAGAGCTGTAGTAAAATGTGGATGTTGTCAGCTAATTTCCAGTATTTTTTTTCCTGTGGTAAAGGAAATCCTTAAATAGGGTTTAATAGCATTCTTTAATATTAGATTGAACTGTTGAAAAAGTTAATGTTGACCAGTGCTTCAGAATGAAGCCTTTGACGACTTAAGCAAATACAGGGAAAGTAGTAGCTGTAACTGTATTTCTATCATTGTTTCAAGAATGTGTGTGTGTGTGTGTGTGTGTGTGTGTGTGTGTGTGTGTGTGTGTGTGTGTTAGGGGGTGAGATATTCCCTTCATCTTGATAGTATGCGATTCTTTGCACATGTGGGTACATGCATATGCATGGGGAAAGTAGTGGTAGTTATAGCTGTAACTGCATTTCTATCATTGTTTCAAGTGTGTGTGTTGGGGGATGAGATGCTCCCTTCATCTTCATAGTATGTGAGTTTTGCACATGAGTGCACGCATATGTGCATGCTTGCACATTCACATACAAACATTAAGGCATTTTTTTCAACAAACATCTTTATTAAATTTTCACATATGACATAGACAGTCTTACATTTATATAAATGAAAAACAAATACAATGACACCACTTTAGTTGCAAACATTATACATCACAGACACCATTAAAACAACTGTAGTTGCAAATGTTATACATCACTTCTCTATCCAGTCATGGTCAGTTAAGCATTATATGGCTCATTAAAATCCAGCCTATTAAACCTTGTTCCTTCCCGGCATATATTGTTCCCACAATTCCCATTTTTTTCCTTTGTAGTTTGCTCCTTCCCTTTTCTAAAGATCCCACTTCTAGTTGTTTTGTCTCAGTTACTATATTCACTACTTCTAGCAAAGTTGGTCTAGACTTTGTTTCCATTTTCTATTTTTTGGCAACCACCATAATTAGACTCAGGCTTTACTATGTCTAGGCAATTCCGATTCTGTATCATAGCTAAAAAAAATCATATCCCCAGTCAGTTCAATCTGCTCACCCGGTATCTCCGACAGAGTGGTCTGCAGGGAGTCCCTGAAGTCTGTAAGCTCATTATACTCCCAAAAAATATGTCCCCAGCCACCTCTTTCTTGCCCATCACACCTCCAACATTTGCTATCCACCCGAGGAAAAATTCTTTGGAGTCTACTTTACTATGTAAACACTTCCAGGCAAAGATCCTAAATCTTCTAGACTTTGTTCCATATTTGGGAGATAGATATATCCCCCACTGTCTCTTTGTGAATTGCTTATCCAGTCTCTCCTCTCAATCCTTTCTTAAGCTCCTCTGATTGATTCTTATAATTATCATGCAATATTTTATATGCTTTAGTAATTATTCCTTTTTGAACAGCAGCTTCTGGTCTAGATTCTATTAAAAACTCTACCAGTACTGGTCTTTCATTCAGGAGCCCCCTGTTTCTTTCTCTTTGCCTATACTCCGATATCAATCCTTGATAGTGAAGGCAATCTCTAACTTGCAGTCAAAATAAATTCTTAGCCTCTTCCCATTCTATTACCTTTCCCTTTCTAGTAATTTGCTCTCAATACCTTGGCTCCTTTTTTCCACAAATTCCAGCCCCCTGTTGCCTATTATCTGTATACCTAACCAGAGTCATCCCTATAGGCAAAATCTGTTGTTCTTCGTCTCACATTGCTGCAGTCATAACCTGTGGGTAGTCCGCTGTCCTCGATCGGCCCGAATACCAAAGAGCTGGGCTGGCGTCTGTCATTGTCGCCTGGATCTGACGTCAGTACGTAGTAGTACTTACGACCAATGTCATATCCTCAGTCTTTCTTGCCGCGTGGTCCGAAGCAGAAGCAGCGTTTGCGAGTGCCGTTCGGCATTCTGAAATTGTCTTTTTTCGAGTTTCAGACCGAAGACCAAGTTGGACTAAGTACCCCGTTGGGGAAATCTTTGTCTTTTTCTTGCCTCAGTTTCCGGATGTCAGAAAAAGTTAATAATTGCATTTCTTGTGGGAAACAGATACCTCATAGGGATTATCACTCTTTCTGTATTCCTTGCTTGGGGCCTGAGCACGACGTGGTCGGGTGTCGCTTTTGTGCTAGATTTATTAAGCGCACCATTAAAAGGAGATTAGACTGTGCCAAGCTTGTTTTTGGTAAAAGGTGTAACTATAACATGCCGTCAGATCCTCCGACGCCCGCTACCGCTAAAAAGCGTAAAGATAAATCTGTGAAGTCTAAACCGGATGAGTCGTCCGTTGCGGACGCCGGTTCTATGGAGCCTCCGGTTGAATCTGTGGATCCTGCCGAGGGTTCGGCTGAATCCCAGGGGGAACCTTTACTTTTGCAGGAGTTGGCCTCTCAGGATTTAGGCCCAGCTGAGGGTGCTTCTCAGGTGTCTGTAGTTCCATCCTTACAGAAGGTTATTAGGCCTTCTACTTCTGTGACTAAAGGCCATACTAAGGCCAAACCTTCTCTTGTTGCCCTTAGTCATGGTTCTAGCTCTTCAGCCCCTGTTCCTAAAAATCATATGTTGAAAATGGCAGAGGACTTGATTACTTTGATCAGGGGTTCTATGCCCCCCCCAGAGAAAAGGCCTAGGGTGGAGGCAGATTTAGAAGTAATGGATCATTCCGCTGATTACTCTGATTCCTCAGCTGAAGAAATTCAGGATTTCCCTTCTTATTCAGACTCGGATGCAGAGGATTCCTGTCCTCCTGCTTCTCCTCCAGAGGATTTTTCTTTTTCTGAGACTTTACATTCCATGAGGGAACATTTTAAGTGGGAAGGCCAGGATTTTTCAGATTCTCGGAAGAGGCTTAGGGAATTTTTGTTTCTACCACAGCATAGGCCCTTGGCTATTCCTCCTGTCTTAGATGTTGTTCAGGATGTTTTTTCTGAGTCTTCCCTTAATCCGGATTCTTTGCCTCCTGCCCCTGTTAAGCCGGACAGATATTATAGAGTTCCAGAAGCACATAAGTATTTGTACAAAAGCCCTAGAGCTGATCCGGAAACTATTATTCAAGGTCCGAAGGGCATTAGGGCTTCTGTGGTTAAGAATCCAGTTCCTTTGGATAAAGATTCTAGAGCTTTAGATAGGTGGGGGAAAAAAGTTTCCACCTCATCTACGTTAGCTATGAGGGCGTTAATTGCCAATTTCATATGCTGAAGTATCAGAACTTTTTGTTGGGTCAATTGAAATCTAAGGTGGATGCTTTATCTGAGGGTATAGAGTGTAAGGAGCTCCAGGACTTGGTTCATGCATCAGATCAAGTTGGCAAGCATTCTTTACAGTGTGGTTTCGATGCTCTTCAGGCTACATCCAGGGTGGCTGCTACAGGTTCAGTTATTCGTAGACATGCCTGGCTTAAATTTGTCAGAGCATGTTAAGGCTCGGATTTTGGATGCTCCTCTTCAATCGGAAGTACTTTTTGGTCCTCCTGTGGAATCAGTTTTGAAAAAGATGGAAGATAAGGCTAAGTCTATGCAGGCAGTCAAGGATTTTATGCAGGTGCAGCCTCCTAAGTTTAGTAGGAATTGGCCTGCTAGATAATGGTCTTATCCTTCTTCGGATTATCAGTCTAAGGGCAGGTCTAGACATGGTAGAGGCAGAGCCCACACTCAGGGTTCTTTCAGACCTAGGACTTGGAGTTCTCCTGCACAGTCTTCTGGTGAGGGCAGGGGTCAGCCCTTTCGTAAACAGACCCAATGACCTGTATCTTCCGCTGCCAGACCCTTCTTTACTGGCAGCTCCTCTAGGAGGAAAGTTGGGACTTTTCGAGCAAAACTGGCATTTGGTCACCCAGGACAAATGGGTGTTGGATATAATAAATCACGGGTACAAGTTTTATTTTCACACCTTTCCTCCTTTCAAAGGCATGCCGGATGTGCCTCCTCAGCAAAGGATGGAGGCTCAGGAGCAAATTTCTTTACTTTTGCAGATGGGGGCAATTCAGGTGGTCCCTCCGTCAGAAGTAGGCCTAGGTTTTATTCCGCCTTTTCCTAGTGCCAAAGAAAGGAAACACTTGGAGGCCAATTCTGGATTTGTCCATTCTCAATACCTACCTAGACATTCCAAAGTTCAAGATGTTAACATTACAACAACTTCTGCCTATGCTAGGCAAAGATCACTGGATGGTAACCCTGGATCTCAAAGAGGCCTATCTTCACATCCCTATCAGAACCAGCTGCAGGAGATTCCGGGCTGGTACTTCTCATTATCAGTTCTCTGCATTGCCCTTTGGTTTATCTACTGCGCCCAGGGTATTCACAAAAGTTCTGGCTCCTGTGATGGCCTTCCTCAGACAGAGAGGAATACAAATTTATCCTTATCTGGACGATTGCCTGATTCTTGCTCAAAACAAGGACAAGTTACTACAACATCTCCAGTATGTAATGGCAGTGTTAAGGTGCCTAGGGTATTCTGTGAACGAAATAAAGTCCAGTCTAGTGCCCTCTCAGGACTTGTGCTTTCTGGGTGTGAGACTGAATACAGCTTCTCAGATGGCATTTCTGACCCCGGACAAACAAAGAACTCTTCATCTGTACTTCCAGCAGCTATCAGTAATGTCCAGGCTGACTGCAAGGACAGTCCTTCAAGCCTTGGGGTTCATGGCATCTTGCATTCTAGTTCTTCCCAATGCCAAACTGCATATGAGGAAGATACAATGGTATCTCAAAAGTGTGTGGACTCAACACTGCCACGATTTGGACACTGTCATTCGGATTATACCTTGTATCCAAAAGGAATTCTTGTGGTGGGCTCAGGAATGTCACCTAAACAAGGGACTCTCTGTGATCCGACCAGAGGCGAGTCAGATTCTAACGACGGATGCCTCGGACTTGGCTTGGGGGGCACACTTCAATGGAAAATGGATACAAGACACGTGGCCTCCCAAACTACTACATTTGCATATCAACATGAAGGAGATGTTAGCAGTCCAATTTGCTTTGATAGCCTTCAAAGACCTACTTCAGCCAGGACAGGTGTTGATTCAAACAGACAACACAACAGTCATGTGGTACATCAACAAGCAGGGGGGAACCCATTCCTACCCTCTTTGCAGACAAGCAATGATTTTGTGGGAGACTGCTCTGAGTTTGCACATCAATCTTCGAGCACGGTTTCTGCCAGGAGCACAAAACTCCCTAGCAGATGTATTGAGCAGGCAAATTGTGGATCCCCACGAGTGGAAACTGGACCCTCAGGTATTCAAACAGTTGACCGTGGCTTGGGGAGCTCCAGACATAGATCTGTTCGCTTCTCCACTGAATTTCCAACTGCCAAAATTTTGCACAAAGTTGTTCCACCCCAATTCTTGGAAAGTGGATGCTCTATCTTTCAGTTGGAACAACCTTCACGTTTATGCTTTTCCCCCTCTGCCTCTTCTTCCCAAGGTACTCTTGAAAGCCAGGAGGGACAAGCCTTGCATGATTCTGATAGCACCAGATTGGCCCCGTCAGCATTGGTATCCACTGCTGAGGAGTTTAATTCAGGAGCCTCCTTGGCCTTTGCCACAGGTTCCTCATTTGTTGTCCCAGTCAAACAGTCATTTTCTCAATGTTCAGGTGCAGTCCCTGCATCTAACAGCCTGGCGTATTCTGTAATGGAGCAGGGGGGGTCTCAGCTTCCTCAACAGGTTTTAGATGTCATTTTGGAAGCCAGGCGGCCTAGTACAAGAAAAGTTTATGCTGATAAATGGAAGAGATTTTTTCTTTGGAGCACAGCAAAGGGCTTTGAAGTTTCAGTGCCTAATTTGAGTTTTGCACTGCAGTATCTTACTGAATTACTGGACAAGGGTTTGTCATTCTCTTCTGTGAAGGTTCATGCTGCAGCCATTTCTGCTCACTATGATTGTGACCCTCCTTTATTTTCTCACCCTTTGTTCAAACAATTTCTTAGAGGGGCAAAGAATATAAGACCCCCAATGAGCTCCTACTCCTTCCTGGGATCTCAATTTTGTGTTGGAGAAGCTTACTTTACCTCCTTGTGAACCTGCAGCTTTGTCTGAATTAAAGTTTTTGTCTTGGAAGACTGCTTTTTTGTTGGCCATTACTTCTGCTAGGAGGGTATCTGAATTGCAGGCACTCATGGCAGTTGAACCCTTTCTGATATTCCATAAGGATAGAGTTTCTTTGCGAACTAACCCTACTTTTATGCCTAAAGTGATTTCTAATGTGGCCTTGAACCAGTCTATTCATTTGCCTACGTTTTATGCTGATCCCCAAAATAAGGGGGAAAAAGTCTTGCATTCTTTGGATATCCACAGACAGTTACGTTATTATTTGAGCAGAACTAAAGAGTTCAGACAGAGTCAACAGTTATTTGTTTCTTTTGCTTTGGGTTCACAAGGGAAGGCTGTTTCAAAGCAGACTATTTCTAAGTGGATTGGTCAATGTATTGCTTTTTGTTATTCTCATCATGGGAAGGATGTTCCTGCTGGGATCAGGCCTCATTCTACTAGGGCTACTGCCACATCTACTGCTTTTTGAGGGGTAGCTACTAAGGATATTTTGGAGGCAGCTACTTGGAGTTCAGTACACACTTTTACTAAGCATTACCATCTCCCTCTTTATTCCAAGTCCAGGGCTGGGTTTGCCACTGCAGTTTTACAGGGCATGTTAGCAGCTCCTAATGCTACTTAGTTTGCCAGCCTCCATTTTCCTTTGCTTTGGGATTCTACCCACAGGTTATGACTGCAGCAATGTGAGACGAAGAACATAGTACAGTTTTGTACCTACCATAAATGTAGATGTTCGAGGATCTACATTGCTGCAGTCCAATTATCCCTCCCTCCTTCCCCTCTATAGTGTGTGGTTGGGTGTTTTCTATTTTGGCTCTGGCCTTCTTTCATTCTTAGGCCTTCTGACATCTGGGGCAAGAAAGACTGAGGATATGGCGTCGGTCATGCGCTTAAGTACTACTACGTACTGACGTCAGATCCAGGCGACAATGACCGACGCCAGCCCAGCTCTTTGGTATTCGGGCCGATCGAGGACAGCGGACTACCCACAGGTTATGACTGCAGCAATGTAGATCCTCGACCATCTACATTTATGGTAGGTACAAAACTGTACTTTTTCTCCATTCTCGTGCTGGTTTAGTTCTTAGAATACTCTATGCTATTTTATGAATATAATACTGTGATGATTTTTGTTGCTCTCCTTAAGAGTCTGTATCCAAAATCCCAATCTGTCCTTATTTTCATGAGCTTCATCTGTGTATCACCATCACTTCTTTCCACTTTGAATTATAGTTTTCTGCTTGTGCTATGGATAAGTGCCTTAACTGTGTTGCTGTAAAATACCCCCCCAAATTGGGTGATCCTAGTCCACCTTGTCCTATTGGAAGGTTCATAGGTGTGTACTAGGCTAATGGCCCTGCAACGTTTATAAGCCTAGCTCATAGGATTACCCTGGAATCGTGCCACCTGACCTTAGTTCCCAGTGCCTTTGTCGAGTAGAGCCACTGGAGTGATCCCCGGGGTGAATTTTCTATTTCCCATCCACTTATCAAGATTTCTCTTGAAGAGGGCCAGTGAGGTGCTCTGTTTGACAGGTATGGGAAGTCTATTCCATAGCATGGGCAAGTCTCTAGGTTATGAACTTGTCCCTCCAGCATGTTCTATTGATTGTGGTAATGAGGTTGAGGTCTCTGGAGAGTGTGATGTGGAGGGATTGGAATTTCTTTAGATGTAGCATTTCTAACAGAGCTGGGTCAGACATGGCTTTGTAAGTCCAGCAGAGATAGCCTCTAAGTAGGTGATATGGTACAGAGAATAGTTTTTTGAGTCTGTCCATATAGGACAAGTGTTTAAGGCCTAGGATCCTCTTTGTGTGGTACTTTTGCTGCCTCTCCAGTTATTGCAGGTGTCTAGTGAGGTACATGCCAAATGGGGCATTATACTCTATGATTGGCCTAATGAGGGAAGAGTAGAGGGAGACCATGACCTCTTTCTTCCTGGATACAAAACCCTTAGTAGTGAGATGTGCCACATAGAAGGACTTTCTGACCACAGTGGCAATGTGGTGGTCAAAAGAGAGGTTGCTGTTAACCTGTGTTCCCAGATCTCTTATAACGCCTTCTGTGTTCAGTGGACTTCCATCAATGTGATAATTCATGGAAACCGGGTTTTTCCCAAAGAGGATGACAACACATTTTTTGGCATTGAGCTTAAGGCCATGGTTCTGACACCAGTCGTTGGTCTCTGTGATGTCTTTCTGTAGGATGTCAACATCACTTGGGGAGTTAATAATAGTTCTCAACTTGCAATCGTCTGCAAACTTTGTCAGCCAGAGTCCCTTCATGTTGGCCTGGACTCCAGAGAAGTAGATACCAAACAGGAGAGGACCCCGGACTGAACCTTGTGGGACTCCACTCATGACTGGTCGGCAGTCTGACTTGGAGTCAGCTACTTTCACACTGTGGGTTTTATGTGTGAGCCAGTTTGCAACCCACCTAGTGATGTAGGGGTTGATGCCTAGCTTAATGAGTTTTTCTATGATTCCTGAGAGGGGAATGGTATCAAAGGCCTTGGCCAGATCAAGGCTGGCTGTATGGAACCACCTTGCCTTCATCCACAGCTCTGGTGACTGACTCAAAGAAGTCGACCAAGTTTAGCACACATGAGCTACCCTTCACAAAACCCAAACGGTGTGGGATCCAGAGTTTGGAGGTTCCCTATATCCTTGTTTATTAGGTCCATGATGGTGCGTTCCATAGCTTTGCATATCAGACTCATCAGGCTAATGGGGCGATAGTTCCCAGGATCTGTGGTCATTCCTCCTTTGTGGAGAGGGATGACTGCAGCAGTGCACCATTCGGTAGGGACAAAGCCTGAGGTGAGGCTGTTATTGAACAGAGCACACAGGTGAGGTGCCAGTTCACTCTGTAGTTCATGTAGAACACAGCCAGGGATATTGTTGTGTCCCATAGAAGCTGTATTCTTGGCCTCAGACAGTGCTGTTTTAACCTGTGCAGCAGTAATACTGGGTGCCTGGCAATCTACTGATATTTTGATTGGTCTTTTGGGGGGAGAGGTGAAGTTGGCACTGAATCTGTAGGCCAGTATATTGGCAATATCTGTTGGCTTGGTATAGGAGGTACCATTGTGCAGTAGCTTAGAGCTAATCTGGGTATTGCAGTGGAGATTCTTTACATAACTGTAGAAGGCCTTGTGGTTGTCTTTACTATCTGCTGCAATTCTGTTTTCATAGCTAGCTTTAGAGGATTTGATGAGGGATCTCAACTTTTTGTTGAGGCTGATAAGGGAGTGTTTCCAGTCTTGGGGACTTCACCTTATTCCGCATCAATTTCCTCCTCCTGTTGTAGTTTGTTTATGGTAGGGGATCACCAGATTGGTTTCCTTTTTTTGGAGAAGAGTATCTTGGTTCTATTGGGTATGGCGAGATCCATGCATTTTTGTACGTGTTCGTACAGTGCATTGGTGTATGATTCGGCAGTCATGCAACTATTCATTTGCATGGGTGCCGTGAAGTTAGCCACCTCTGTTTTTAGGAGCCCAAAGTGAGCTTTGGAGAAGTTTTTCATGGTGGTTATCTTTGCGGGGTAGAGGGATGCGGATTTCCAAGGTGATTAGTTTGTGGTCAGATCTATCCTGGGAGGAGTTGACTATTGGTGTAGAGCAGCGGTCACCCATGTTAGTAATGACCAGGTCAAGAATGTTGCTACCTGTAGTGGGGGTAAGAATGAGCTGGTCCAGGGTATTGGAATTAATGAATTCCAGGAAACATTGGGCAAGTGTATTGGTATACGAGTAGTTTTCCCAGTTAATGGAGGGGTAGTTGAAGTTGCCGAATATGTGTGTGTTAGGTTGGACCTTAATATTCTCCAGGGTGCTTTAGGAACGTGGAGTGTGAGTCTTGGGACATGGTTGGGGACCAATAGCAGGCTACAACCTGAATCGCTGTCTTACCCAATGTTAGCTGCACCTGAAGTATTTCTGATGCGTTATGTTGGGCTACCAGTCTGGAGGTGTGTGCATCCTTTATGACTATGGAAACACCAGTGCCTTTAGAGCTTCGGTCTAAGTTCTGGGGCCGAAAAGAGTGGAATGCATTATAGCCTGGTAGTGCAGGGGTGCTTTTTGCTACCTCGAACCAGGTCTCTGTTACAGCACAAATGTCGATGTTCTCCATTTTAAGGAGTGCTTCGAATTAGTACATTTTGAGATTTAGACTTCTAGCATTAAGCAGCATGACCCTCAGATTGCATTTGTTTGTAGCTGTTACAGTGGTAATTTGGTCTTTGGAACATCGCCTAAAAAAGGCACTATAGGGGTGGCAAGAGCCTTGGCCAGTATCCAGAAGCCCAGGGGTGACAGATGCAGGCCATCTCTGGCAAAACATCTAGGTCTGTTAATCATGTTATCCCAGGCAGACAGATACTGGATCCCCTTTGAATGACACCAGAAACTTAGCCAATTGTTGAAATCAATCATTTTCTGCTTGTACTGTGGTATCATTCTGGGTGATGGTAGGATGCTGCTCAGGGCTAGGGTCATACCCGCCTGGGCTACATAATCCAAGAGCTCCTCCATGTCTCTCTTCATGTAGTCCAGAGAGGTACATCTCAGGTCATTCACACCTACATGTACAATGACAGAGTCATATTTATACCTGTTGTTGAGGGACCTGAGTGCATGCATTATGTGGTGGATCCTGGCACCTGACAGGCAGCTGACTGTTACTTTCTCTTTATTCAATCTAGTGAGTTGGACATCAGTGTGCCTCACTATTGAGTCACCTGTGACTAGTGTGTTGGGTATACTGTTTTGCCTTAGGGGCTTTGGTTGAGTGGTACACTGTTTAGGAGAGTTATGTGTCTCGTGATTAGTGTTGTGTTGTGGTGGTTGAGTGCATTTCTGTCTTGGAGGTCTCTGCTGTTTGAGTATATTTTTATTGAGAGCCTCCATGAAGGTGGGTGTGTGGATTGTGTTTTTATGTGAAGGCAGTGCTGGTGTGTGTTCTGAAGGGCTATATGTTCCGTGTGGTATGGTGCAAGTGTTGACCTTCTCCTTTTGACCAGCTATTCCAGTCTTGGCTGGAGAGTGCTTGGCTTCCAATTTTGGATATTTGGATATACAGGTGCATCTCTCGCAAGTCTGAGTGTTGGGAGGTAAGAGAAGATGATTGTCTGTGTACATGAGGCAGTTGCTACATTGTCTCAGGATGCCCAGGTTCACCAGGTTAATAGGAGAAAGTACAGGGAACTGATGTTTAGACATGCCTGGAGAGGTGGGCATTAATAATAAGTACTGGAGCTGTTTCCTTGCAGAACGTTTAGTGCTGGTAGCACTTTTGTGAGCTGCAATAATTGCTACAAGAAGTCTGGTAAAGTGCTAGACTAATAAGCTAGTAAAAGTGCGGGAGAGGAAAGAACTAGCAGATCTAAGGGAAGAATTGAAGAGCAGACTTTGGCACCGCTCAGAAGCTTACAAACAGTCCTGGATACAGCAAATCTGTATCTGGACTATACTAGTTACAGGAAAGACGGGAAATAAGCACAAACATGGGCTTTTAAACCAGAAAGTTGAAGGAGATGAAAAAACTGCCCAAATGGCCAGTAAACTACAATGTCTGGCCAGAAACCACTCCTCTTGTGGTAGATAGTCTATGTAGTGCTTACCACTTCCACTGATAAGCTAGAAGGCTTCCTCCAACACATAAAGGCTTGGGGGACTCAGACGCTTACATACAGTCCTGAATTCAGCAAATCTGTATCTGGACTAGACTAGTTACAGGAAAGACAGGAAAAGTGCAAACTCTGGCTTTAGCTGAAGAATCAACTTATCCCACTTAACCCTTGCTGTCTTCCCTTCCCAGATAAAATCATTCAACTCTTTTTTTAATTGCTATCCACAGCTTCTCCTCTGGTTGATGAAAATATGTCTGACCTGTGTATAAGAATAAAGGGACTAAAAACATTTTAATGGCTTGTATCTTAGTATCCATATCCATATAACACAACTTCCAGTTTCTCGATTTTTGTATTGTCTTCTGTTTAGTCTCTTCCCACATATCCTTAGCTGCCACAACAGAGTAATTTCTAATCCATACTCCTAAATACTTCATTTTATCATGTCCCCATAAATATAGATAGTGTTGGATCAATTTGTGGGTGGGTGCATAATTTATCACTATTGCTTTTGTTGTAGCTTCATTAATTATGTATCCAGAGAAGATTTGAAACTCTCTTAAAATGTTCCATAACACTGTAACATCTTTCTACTTTTGACATGCAAAATAATATCATCTGCAAGTAGAGCTGGCTTTTCCTACCATACCAATTATATCCTTGAATTTCTGAGTCCCTTATTTTCTTTGCCAGTAGTTCTAAATATAATGCAAGCAATAAAGGGGAAAGTGGATAATCCTGTCTGGTTCCTCTACTCAAGCAGAAGTTATTAGAGAGGACCCCACCCACTTTAATTTTTACCTCCGATCCCTCATATATACTTCTAATCATCCTCATAATTGTATCAGGAAAAGCAAATGCTTCTATTGCCCTGCTCATGAAGTCCAAGTCTATTCTGCCAAATGCTTTCTCTGCATTAAGACCCACCAATAAAAGTCATATTTTCTTACATTCTGCTTCCCTCTGGGTCATCAATGTTCTGTTAATACTGTCAAATGTTTGTCTCCCCCTCCACAAAACCACACTGATCCATATCTATCAATTTTGGTATCGTTTTTGCCATTCTTTTAGCCCTTATAGGTTCATAGGTTCATACTAGGCTATCTGCCCAAGGGCATTTACAAGCCTAGCCCATAGTTTTGTGGCTTACGCCACCCCTTTAGTATGGGGAACTATACCCATTATTTTGCTGTGCCTCTGTCGAGCAGTGACACTGAGGTAAACATAAACACTTTATAATCATGGTTTAATATTGAAATGGGCCTGTATGAAGCTGGGTCCAATGGATCTTTACCCGCTTTGGGTATTACCGTTACCACCACCTTCTTCCAGGATGCTGGTACTACTCCTGCTCCTAAAATACTGTTAAACAAAACCTTCCAGATCTTTATCAAGTTTTCCCTCCTAACTTCCAAGCTTCCACAGGAATACTATCTATTCCTGGGGACTTTCCTGTAGATTGGTTATACATAGGATTGGATGAGATGAAATAAAAATAGCTAACTGTTAGCAACTGTCTCCCCTCTACCTCTAATCTTGGCATATTTAATTCTTCTATAAATATTTCCATTTGTATCTTTTTCTTGATTTCCATATTTCTCTGCTTTATCCAAACTTTCATAAAATTTCTGAAATATTTCTAATACTTCTATAGGATCTCATGTTATCTTCCTTGTTATAGGCTCCCTAAGCTTGGCGACAGCACTTTCCACATTCTGTTGCCTGAGTTGTCGTGCTAAAAGTTTTTGTGGTCTAGAATTATTATCAAAAAACAGTTGCTTAACAGCAGTTTTTCTAAAATCGTACATATTATTGAGGGTAATCTCTTATTTTCTGTTTAGCATTCTGCAGTTGCTCCTTTTCTTGTTCTGAGAGATTCCCCCATTTTGCAATAATTTAGCATGTGTTAGTCGCTGTAAATAATTCTTGTTACTTTTTAACCATATCACCATTTCCACCCTAGTTTTGAACTCCACTTAAATTTTAATCCATTCCCTAGCTATATTTTCAGAAGAAAATGTCATCTTCTCTAGTAGCTCCTGAATTAATTCCAAAAGCCATTTCTTAAATTCCACTCTTTTCAACCAATATTTTGGAAAGTGCCAGGGTCTCATTTTTATTTCATTACCTTGCATTTTTATTTTGATTATTATTGGCTCATAATCTGAAATAGTTATTGGGTGCATGTCAAGACCTTTAATTAAATGCACATTTCTGTGAGATATAAAATCTATCTAGCCTAGCTTAGTTTTTATATCTCAGTGAATATGTAAATTCACTCCAAACTCCCAAGTACTACATTCATATCTTCCATGCCAAACATTTTCATACATTTCTTGACAAATCTACCCTCCTTTGTTATATTTTCTCTTCTAGGCCCCCAAATACCTCTGCACTGTTGAAAAAAAATTCCAGTCTCCACCTATAAGTAATATTCCTTGCTGAAAGGTGATTATTTCTCTCAGAATTTTCTTAAGCTCCATTATCGCAGTTTTAGGTAGGATGTAAATGCATACCAGTAAAATCCTCCTCTATAGCCAGTAGCCCCTTAGTACTATGCATCTTCCATTATTATCTTTTTTTCCTCCTCTATCACCATTGGAGCTCCTCTTGCAATTAATATAAGTACTCCTCTTTTCCTTTGCCCCAGATATTCCACTGAATAACCATCCTGAAAACCTTTCTTTATCAAATTCACATGTTCAGTTCTTTCCGGGTGTATCTCCTGTAGTATAGCTATTTGTATTCTACATTTTTAAATAAAGTTCACTACTGTTTCTTTTTTATATTTATCTGCAACACCATTCAGATTGAAAGACATTATTGAAAGCATAATTTTCTCATAGAGCTATTATTACCATCTTTTATGTATAACTTTTTTTTGTTAAATGTCTAGTTTCATCTCTTATGTTACATGCATGTACTGTTTGGCAGGTTGGTCTTTTATATAGCTGCTTCTTGTCATATCCATTTCTGCCTATGCCACATCTTACATAACTTTTTGTTTTTTGAAAGTCATCACACAGAACAAACAGCTCTCCCCACAAAAAACCTCTAAAACCTGTTAACTTAATAATAACTCACCTGTGCACAAGTTTTTGCTTCCTAATAAGAACAAAAGTTCTAAGTTAATAGCCACACAGACAGGCTTGAGTTAACCAAAAAGAAAGGTTAGTCATGCTAAGATCCATGGTACAGCTTGTGCTATTATTAAGTGCCAATTGATTTTGTCTATCTTTTTAGCTCTCTTAGCTGAGAAAACACTTGAATGCTTTCAGTAAATGCTTTATCCAGGCTATTTCTCTTTATGAAATTGTCTTCTAGTGACATGCAGATAAGACACAAAACTGATAAGGGTACCTTATTTACCAGGACAAAAAGCATTATAATGTTCAATATTCTTTTTCATTTACATGCTTTGTAATGAACGTATTACTGGATAACGCCTAAGGTTTTAACCCAGCCATTTCCCTATGCAAGCATGGGGAAAGCACATTGCTTTTTCTTTTGTCATACTCTCTTAACCAGACCTTTTCTCTCTCCCCTTCTCTTCCTCCCCCTTTTTCCCCTCCATTGCAGTGCCTACATTTCTTAAAACTGAACAAAGAAAAAGAGAGAAGGGAGAAAAAGAAAAAAACAAAAGTACCTTTTTATATTAGTATCCCCATTGCATTTAAGAACAAACTGAGACATTTTTACTTCAAGTCTAATTGGTTTTGTATTATCTTTATGGCTCTCACAGCTGGGAAAACCCCTGATTGTTTTCAGAGAAAAGTATGTCCTAGCCAATTTCTCATTTCTTGTTTTTTCTTTTCCCTCAGCCAATCCCCTTCCACCAGACTGTGTCCAGTTTCTGTGTATCAGATTGTCGACATGAAGACTAGCTGCAGAATTGCTACTTAGTAGACATGCATGCATTTGCTAGAAAAACAAAGCTTCATAATATTTAACATTCTTTTTCATTTACTTGCTCTCTCTTAAAACAAACCAATCTAAAGTCCTTAATCCATCATTTCCCCATGCAAGAATGGAAAAAGCACATTAATTTTAACTTTATCATGCCTTTTTAACCAGGCTTTTTTGTATCATTGCATTACCTATATATTTCTCAAAACTGTTGAAGAAAGAACAGGAGAGAAAAAGAAAAACAAAAACACTTGTTTACAATCCCCATTACACTTAAAAATAGCATTCACCACAAATACAGTACTATTAAGAAAAGAAAGTGTTTTCTTTACTTGCACTTGGCTTTATTCCCCTTTCTTCCCCTTTCCAAACCTTTTTTTCCAAACATTAATGACATGAAGTAGGGCATATACTTTAGAGCCCTCCACAAATCCAACAAATTTTGAAAAAGTCCAATATTTCCAGATTTTCATGTTCTGTCATATTTCACAAATATAGTTATTGCATTGTAATCACACATTAAATTACTGTTTTTATTATGGTTATTTTCCATCACCCAAATCCTTCTCTGCTTAATTTCCAACATACTCTCATTTCTTGTAGTCAACTCCTTCCTTCTCTCCAACATTTTCTGTTGAAATACTGAAAAAGGTTTCACAGGTACAGTCTCTCCGTAGTCTTTATTACCAGAGGAACAAGAAGCAGCATATTCTTCTGTTTCACAGCTCACCTTTTGTTGGACAAACTTTTGTATTTCCTCCTTAGCGTGCACTTCATCAAAAAAATGATTTTTTTCCCTCCAGGGAAGAATACCTTGAAGACAGTTGGATACAGCAGTTTGAATCTCACACCTGCATCTCAACATTCTCTGAATGTTAGAATGAATTTACTTCTCTTTTTGCCTGGTGTACAATGAGTAATCATTCTCCACAAATGCTCTGCTGTCTCCCAATTTTAGTATTTTGTTCTTCTGCCACACTTTTGTCAGAATCAACTCCTTCAGCTGGTAGGATTGTGTCCTTACTATTAAAGGTCTAGATTTGTTTTCTTATAGCTAGGTTTAGAGCATACACATGATGTGCCCCTTCAACTAACAACTCCTACTGTGGAATACCAGTCCAGTTGCTTATTTCTACTTTCATAAAATTAATGCAGTCTGTTCCTTCCAGCTTCTCTGGTGTAGCTGAAAATCTCAGGTTTTTCCCCATGTGCTCTGTCCTCTAATTCTTTTATTTTGTGAAACATCTCTTCCTGAGAAGTCTCATGTTCAGCCAGCCTTTTCTTCATTTTGATCTCTGTTTTTTGCAGCTTTATCATCTCATCTGAATATCTGTTTAAAGCTTCTTCAAAGTTTTCCAGCCTTTTGTTGTTTGTGTTGATATACTCTATCACTGTTTTGTTTATTTCAACTAGGTCTGAATGCAGTTGTCTTGTATCTTCCTGTAGGTTACTGGAAGTCATGTCTGAAGGTTGTATTGCTTTTTGCTGATCAGCTGCAGAACTTTTATCAGTCAGTGTTTCTTCCTCACTATTTGTAGATGATTTTTTTCCATGTCTACTGTATTTCTTTAATCCTTTCTTCCAGGCAGTGCACTTACTAGCCAGTTACTGAAATTTACCAATAAACAGAAATCTACTGGCCTTCTCTGCTGCGTTTCTGTTTTCACACTGAGAGAGCTAGAAACATGCTGTTACTCAGTATACAGCCATCTTTGAAGTCCCCCAAACATTAAGGTATTTGTGCTATAGAGGCATCATATCCTGTTCTAAGAAGTTTCAAAATAATTATATGCCTGCTGTTCAAAATCTTTCTATAGCGTGCAATTTCTTATAATGCATAAAAATTCACTGTAAGACACAGAAGGTGTAATATATGGTAGATGAAAACTTTTCACATAGAAGATAAAATTCCTGAAAGATACAGTGCTTAATTAATCATAATAACTTTTTTTTTTTTTTACCCGAGTATACTAACCAGACCTAAAGATAGAAAACTGAGAGTATTGCTGCAGAAGTTGGCTAGTTCATTTAATCCATATTGATTCTGGTTAATTCTATCACTAAATTATTTGGCTGAATCTAAACCTAATTTACATAAAAATAATTAATGTAACAAAATAGTTATCATAGTAAGTATACTGTAAGCCATAAATCATTTTGCTCCCACAGTGTTCCTGTTACCAGGTTAGCAAGAGCTGGTGGGAAACTTGTTTCCATGTTTCACCATTTGATTTGAAAAAGAAAAAAAAAGCAAAAAAATTGTATTTGTTCAGTGAGTAAAACAACAGTAATTTGTATCAAAATCTTGTCATTGGAGCATAGATTCTAGCTTGCAGGCTTGAGTTGCTAATATGGAAAATGGCTACCTCTTTGGACTTAACCCGCAGTCTAGCCTCATTCGTTCAGAACAGAATGTGCTGCCAGACAAACTGAGCAGATTCCTAGTAAAACACTACAAACATAGAAACTGAACCCTTGAATTTTCAGAAGGGTGTACAAACCCTGTGGTGCTCAGTAGTGGACATGCTTACTTCAAAAAAGAAATACTACCTCCACACTGTCTGCTCCATGTTTCCAACTCTCAAAGCATGAGACACAGGTTACTTTCAGTATGAAATGAAAGGGGTGGCTGCTCAGTGTTTTCCTTCCTCCCTAGAATACTGCCGAAGGCAAGAGTTGAGGGTATTAGGCTCATAATGATCAACCCTTTCTGATCTGGTAAGCTTTGTTTTTTGCATTGGTATTGATGGCCAGATAAGAACCCATAATCTAACTTTAAGGTCTATCTTTTTTTTCTTTTAAACCAATAAGGTTAAGGCTGAAGGACTTCAACAGCTGGTCAGTTGAAAAATTTCCAGGCACTAGTGCCTTTTATTAATTAATTACTTAATTCATATTTGTTTACCAGGAAAGTCAACTGGGGCAAAATTGCCCATTTTTAGTTGAGGCTCAGGGAGAAAGCTCCAAGTACATCACATTACATAAACAGAGTATGCAGTAATATCAACAGTTTACATTACAGAAAAAAAACCCATGCAAATCGTATTTTTTATAAAGTACAAAGCAAAACAAGACATTTGTTAAATGGTTCAAAGAGAAGTCAAATGGACAGTAGTAAGTAAGTTTATATTAAAGGCAAAAGTAAGGTAAGAAACTGGAAAAAATAAAGTAATGTTAAGAGTTAGGTGGAAGGAGATCAGGAAATGTTAGCAGTAAAAGTAAGGGTAGGAGGTGAAGAACGGGAGAAAGGTACAAAGGAGAGGTAAATAATTGTTAATGAAAGAATGACAAAAAACAAGTAGCAAAAGGTTGAGGGTATGTAGTTAAGGTAGCAAAAAATGGAATAGAAGGTCAGAGTAGTGGGAAGGTAGATAAATGCTAATGATTTCAGCTGTGAACAGGAACAGATTCAAAGAATTATTTTAAAGTGTGTTGAAGGTCAGGAGGTTAGAGGTTGTTCTAATGGTTAGAAGTGTGCAGTTCCACGCTTTAGGCATGTAATAGGAGTAGAGGCTTTGTCGGGATGATTTATTAGGTTTATGCAAGGACAGGACTGCTTTGTAATCTGATCAGAGAGGTCTTTTGGGTAAGTAATTGTGAAGTGTAATACTGAGGGTAGGTTTATGAATGGTTTTGTGGGCAGATCGTGGGGAAGTTCAAGCCACTTAAAAGACTATAGAGCTGTACAGTGATATGTGTAATATGTTGCACTAGTTGCAAATTTGGCAATTTTACCGAAGCATGTTTCTAGCTTTGTTTTTAATGAGATGTGTATGTTGGTAAGGATTGGAGCTGTATATAGGAGTGAAGGATATTTGTGGTGGTGAGGGTGGTTTTGGTGAATGTGTTTAGAAAGCGTTTATGCCTGTAAAACATCCCTAGTTTCTAATGGATTTTTTTTGTTATCATTCTGCATAATTTTCATCTGTTGCTGTGCCTAATAGTGTGGTGTGGGGAACTTCTTCAGTTTCTATATTATTTTTGGAAAGGAACTTGAACTTGGTTTGTCTAGACAGTGTGTTTTGAGAGTGAAGAGGTGTTATTTTGTTTTCTTGGGGTTAAGTAACCGTTGAGTATTATTAAGTTAGGTCTCAATATTAGTGAATACTACTTGAGTTATTTGTTGAAGGTGCGGCAAACTTTTGGAGGAAAGGATTATTCTTTAGTCATCTGCATATTGAATTAGGGAGCCTTGACAGGAAGAAATATGAAGATTATGATGAATTTGTTAAAAAGGAGAGAACCAAGAATAGAGCCTCAAGGAATGCCAGTGATGTCAGGTAGGTGCAGAGGGAGAGAGACAGCCTTGCCATTTTACAGATTGCTGTGTGTTATTGAACTAGTAAATCATTGCAGAGAAGAGGGTGATGGACCAAGAATGGAGAGTTGCTATAGCAGTTTAGATTGGGAAACAGTATAAAAGCCTTGGACAGATTGAAAGAGTGTTGATACAAGTTTGCAGGTGTCAATAGCTTTATTACTAGTATCCATAAAGGATAATAATGCATTTTTTGTGCTATAGCATAAAAATGCTGCGAGCTGGCCTAATGTCATGTTGAGTAGAGGTCTGCAATTGATTGTAGTCAGAGATGATTAAATTGTTTACTTAAACATTTTTTATATGTTTTGAAAAAGGGGACAAGATAGCAGTGGGACAAAAGTTTGATACTTCAGTAGAGTTCACTTCTTTCTGCAGAGGACTGATGAATGACTTTTTCCATAATGTTGGGACATAAGGTTTGATAATGGATCTGTTGATAAGTATGCTAATAAGATGTATGAGGCTATGGCCTCTGCAGCTAATTTTAGATATTCATCTGGTAGGTTATCTGCAGAGAGAGAGAGAGAGCAGGTTTTGAGCTTATGTAGAAGTTTTCTTATAAGATCGGTGGGAACAGGATGTAATGTGAAGGTGGGAGAATTTGTGGAAGAAGCTTGAGTGGACTCAGATAAGAGAGAGAGATAGGATGAGAATAGTTAGTGGTTTTCTGAGAAGGGAGTATATTAGGAATAGACTTAGGGGAGTATAGAGAGGAAGAGGAGGATGGCTAGGAAGAGCTCATGGTTAGGTTAGCTATTCTTTCAATAAGTAAGTATTGAATATGCTTGCAGTTTGAAGATGTGATTTTTTTTTCGGTCATAGACTGTGCTTCTTTTTTAGATTCAGGATTAAGTACTGAAGTAATACAGAACCAACATTTTGGGGTTATATTTATGATTGGTTTGTAAATGAGTATGAAACTACATTTTGTTTTTCATTGGTTACTTGTGTTTTGACTAGATTACAGAGCTGATTGAAGTGTTGTAAATGGATAATGTTCTATACTCAGCATGGCTTCTCCAGATCTCTCTGGTTTCTTGAAGAGCTTACAGTAGAGGAATGACCTCTAGCTATTTTTTATATCTTTGGTAGAAGAACACACACTTGCAATTTTTGACTCTTCTGGATAGCTTGTCAATTGCTTGCTATTTCCTACTGATTGTCTTGTTTATTTAAAGATCATGTGCAATTATATGTATGTTTTATCACTTTGTTTTGCTGTAATTATTTTTTTTCTGATTCATAAATTTGTTTTATTTTAGTGCACTTATGTTTATTAAGTATAGGAAACTTGCATTTGTATTTACTGTAGAGCAGCTGTCCATTTACTTCCTGATTCCATGTCATGTGAATTAGCCTTCTGATGGTGTAATTTAGGACAATTTGACAGTTTGTAATGAGTAGGTATTTTTGGTAATCCCTAGCAGAGTTCAACACATGGTTGCAACACAGTCACTTAGTCAATCAGACAGTAAATGAATTCAGTTATATCCAAGTGAAAGAAAAACAGAACAGAATAAAATTAGATTAATTTTAAAGTGTATAATGCTCAACATTTAATATAGTAACACTAACAGTCTGCCATGGGTTAATCATTTGTATAGGTTCATAGGTGTGTACTAGGCTAATAACCACTGGATCCTATTTAAGCCTATCCATGTATCAAAATACTAGCCAAATCTCTGACAAGTTCTAGTACTCTCGGCAGTGTAAGCAGGAGCTTGGGAGATGAAATATTTACAAGCAAGGACCTGGGAGATGAACCATTTACAGACTGCCTGTGTCCAATAGAGATATAGGTGCCAAACCAGGGGGTGAAGTTCCTGTTCCCCATCTTGTTGTTCAGGTTACACTTGAATTGGGTTAGGGAGGAACTCTGTTTCACATGGATGGGGAGCCTGTTTCTAGAGAAGGGGTAGTCTCTGGGATACATATCTGTCTTTGCAGTACATCCTGTTTATAGCATAGGCAAAATTTAAGTTGAGAATTGGTTATACTGGTCCATTTTGTCCTGCAGATGTGTAGGATGTCCATCAGAGTGGGGTTTGAACATGTCTTGTATGCCAGGCATAGATCTCCCTTCAACAGGCCTGGAATTCCTTACCTGTATCCATCAGGTCTATACCCCCCCCCCCCAATCTTTTGAAAATACTCTGAAATACTTCCTGGCTAAAATCTGTCACTGTTCTTGCTCAAATCCAGGATAAACTATATCCCTAAATGTGAACAAGTACGTTTTCATTCCTTATACTTCCTTACTTTCCCGTTTTCACTTACATCCTTACTGCTATCTAATTCTCTTCCCTGACTTTCTCTCTAAATATACCATAAGTCTGCTTTTCCCTCACTTTATATTGCAATTCTTATTTATTTTAGACTAACTTACCTTTAATTTCTCTACAAACTGTCTAAAATTTCTCTAAGTATTAAATGATTGTCATATACCTTGTATCGATTTTTAACCATTGCTTTTATGTTTTGTCTAATTTGTAATTATTTAAACTGCAGATGTTTTTGTTTTGTTTTTGAAGATTGTAAAATTATTGTACTTAAGATGTTTTGTGTTAATTTGGAGATTTCTCCCTGGGCCTCTGTTGAAAATGGGCTTCTACCCAGTTAGACTTTCCTGGTAATCAAATGTCAATAAATAAATAGCTTGTAGGAGACAGAATACAGGGATAGGGCTTTGAGGCGATCTTCACAGGACATGTCATTTGCAGTCTGTATTCTTTTAGTGAGGAACCTCTGGAGGTGTTCCAGTTGTTGTGTGTGCCTGGTTAAGTACGTACCAAAGGAGGCATTGTACTCAGTGATAGGTCTGATGAGTGCCGGATACAGTGGAACAATGACATCCTTGGTCCTAGATTCCATACTTTTGTTTATAAGTTGCTCAACAGAAAATGATTTCCTCACTTTCGTAGAAATATGATGGACAACAGCTAGATTACTGCCTACATTTATCCCCAAGTCCTTGACTACTGGGTTGACTCTTAGGGGTAGGTTGTCAATACTTAAACCATCTTTTCTGCCAAGAAAACTATGGTTATGTGAGGAATCTCAATGGTAGCTGTACAGTAGAAGGTGTTTGCATTATACACTGAATGGATTAGTGCTAGAATGATTTTTTTTAATGTGCATCTGTAAAGTGCATATAACCAAAAAAACAAGGCACTGGAAGGTTCACCAGATAAAAAAACACTTTCTTCAATACACGCTGTAAGAGCACAAACAGAACAAATGCTTTAACTGAATCACTGCGTTTTCGTCAATGCAACTTCTTCAGATAAGCATACCAACTTCTACCACCCTTTTTATATAATCCCCAATTAATCAATTAGCAAAGATGTTCACACTTAAAACCACAGTGCCACATTATTGAGTACATAAAATAAAATGCAATGGATGAATACACCTTCTTAAAATCACAGTTATGAATGCACAATGAATGAATGAATAAATAACCACATATAAGACATATAAAACAGTGGCCATTGAGTACAAATAAAAAAAATAAATAATCGTCATAAAATGTTAGTAAAACTGATGTCTTTAAAATGTCATGTGTAGCTGCATAAGCAGTGTAAAACAGCACCATCTATTGAATAAAACCATAAAAACATAACTAAATAAAACATGCACATTTTCAAAGTTTAGCTGCCCTGATTTTTAAAACAGTCTTCAATGAGACCATATAATTTAAGTCAGGGTACTTGGCTTCACGTACCAGCTGCCAGTACAGCTCTCTGCATTCTAAACGTGTCTCTCAAGGGCCTCCCCTAGGGTCTACAGGCAACGTCTCAATTACAAAAAAATAAAATTCAGCTCCTGTACAATTCAGTGTGTGTTTATATAAAGCATTGTTGATGTTCATCTTCCTTATGTCATATCTGTGTTCATACATTCTCAACTTTAGTTTTCTTTTGGTTTTGCCTATATAAAATGTGTCGCATTTTTCACACAAAGCTAAGTAGATAATACCATTTGTGTTGCAATTGGTAAAACCTATAGTCCTGATGAACCTGTTTCTAACCTTTAAGTGATGTGTGTCACCAACTTTAACATAAGGGTGTTGAGCACAGCTGCCACATTTTATGTACCCCTCTTGCCTGAAATTGGCCTTAAAAGCACCATTTTCCAATATATTCTTGATACTATGGCCCTTTTTGTAAGTACATTTAAATGGTTTATTGAAAATGTGCTGCAGTTCTGCTGTACTAGCAGATCTGCTCCATTCATCTTCTATGATGTTTCTGGCAACTCCGGCTTCCCCATCATAAGTGAGAACCAGGGCACCATTGTACACATTGTCTACCTTACTTCCAATTGTTTGAGTATTACTAGGGTCATAGCTAACACTACCAAAAATGGGGGCAAACCTAGATGTTCTTCGTCTTCCATTGCTGCAGTCCTAACAATTGGGTATAGTCCGCATCCAGTCGGCCCGAATACCAGAGTATGTCATGGCGCATTAGACTGGGTACTAATGCGCATGACCGCGCCCTATCCTCAGTCTTTTGCCGCGTGGTCCGATGCAGAAGCAGTTTTGCAAGTGCAGGTTGGCGTTCTGAGATATTTAGTTTCAGACCGAATCAGAGTTGGGAACATTTTGGTTTTTCTTGCCTCAGTATTTAACGGATGTCAGAAAAGTGAATAACTGTATTTCTTGTGGGAAACAGATACCGCATAAGGATTTCCATACTTTGTGTATACCTTGTTTAGGGCCTGAGCACGTTGTTGGTTGCGCTCTTGTGCTAGGTTTAACAAACGCACTATTAAGAGGAGGTTAGACTGTGCCAGGTTAGTGTTTGGGAAACGTTGCAATTATAAAATGCCATCGGATGCCAGGAAGCGCAAGGACAAAACAGCGAGGGTTGAAGAACCGGCAGTGGTTCTTTAGGAGGCTCAGTGGAGCCAGAGGTTTTGCCAGGAGTTTCTATGGAGTCTCCGGCAGAAACTTTACTGTTCCAGGATGTCCCATCTCAGGAGGCAGGCCAGGCTGAAGGGGCTTCTCAGGGCCTATTCTTCCCTCTTGTCCCACAGTAATTGGAGCCTCTCCTTCTGTTGCTAAAGCTTCTTTTAGAGGTAGGCCAATTTCAGCTTCAGTGGGGGCTTCTCCTAGCGGTTCTGTACCTAAGAAACATATGCTTAAAATGGCAGAAGATTTGATTACTATGATTAGAGGTTCTATGGGCCCTCCTGCTAAGAGGCCTAGGGTGGAGCCGGAGTTTGCCAGTTTTGAACACGGTTCAGAGGCTTCTGAGTCCTCTGGATGATTTACAGGAGTATCCTCCTTATTCTGATTCTGATATGGATGATGCCACTCCTTGGCTTCTCCTCCTGAGGATTTTTCATTTTCAGAGACTCTGCATTCCATGAGGGAGCACTTTAAATGGGAAGGCCAGGATTACTCTGATTCCAGGAAGAGGCTTAGGGAATTCTTGTTTTACCCCAGCATAGGCCCTTAGCTATACCTCCTGTGTTGACTGTGGTGGAAGATGTTTTTGCAGAGGCTTCCCTGAACCCTGATTCTTTGCCTCCTGCTCCTGTTAAACCTGATAGGTACTATAGGGTGCCTGAAGCTCATAAGTATTTGTTTAAGAGTCCTAGGGCGGACCCAGAAACTATTTCTCAGGGGCCTAAAGGTGTTAAAGCCTCTGTGGTTAGAAATCCTGTTCCCACTGACAAGGAGGCTAGGGCTTTGGATAGGTGGGGTAAGAAACTGTATACTTCTTCCACTCTAGCCATGAGAGCATTGAATTGTCAGTTCCACATGCTGAAATATCAAAATTATCTCCTTTCTCAATTGAAGTCTAAGGTGGATGCTTTGGCGGAAGGTATTGAGAGTAAAGAGTTGCTGGATTTGGTTTATGTGTCTGAACAAGTGGGCAAGCATTCTTTGCAATGTGGCTTTGATGCTGTGCAGGCCTCCTCGAGGGTGGCTGCCACTAGTTCTGTTCTTCGCAGGCATGCCTGGTTAAGAGATCAGAATTTGGCTGAGCATGTTAAGACAAGGATTTTGGATGCACCTTTACAGTCTGATGTTTTGTTTGGTTCGCCTGTGGAAGCAGTTTTAAAGAAAATGGAGGACAAAGCTAGATCTATGCAAACTGTTAAGATTTTTGCAGGTACAGCCGTTTAGTAGAAATTGGCCTGCTAAGGGGTGGACTTATCCTGCTTATGACTCCCAGTCTAGGGGTAGGTCTAGACGTGGTAGGGGCAGGGCTCAAGGTTCTTTTAGGTCTAGAACAGGAGTTCACCTGCTCAGACTTCTAGTGAGGGCAGGGGTCAGTCCTTTCGTAAGCAGACCCAATGACCTGCCTTTTCAGCTGCCAGTAGATTCTCGTCTGGCAGCTCCTTTGGGAGACTGTCTCTTTTCAAAGAAAATTGGGATTTAATTACTCAAGACAGATGGGTGTTGGACATTATTCACCACGGTTACAGGTTTTATTTCCATACAATGCCCCCTTTCAAAGGCATGCCAGACGTTCCTCCTCCACAAAGAAAAGAGGCTCACAAGCAAGTTTCTCAGTTACTCAAAATGGGGGCCATTCAGCCAGTCCCTGTATCAGAAAGGGGCCTAGGATTTTATTCCGCATGTTCCTAGTACCAAAGAAGGGGAACACGTGGAGACCAATTTTGGATTTATCTCTCCTCAACACTTATCTGGACATTCCCAAGTTCAAGATGTTGGCGTTACAACAGCTTTTACCTCTGCTGGGCAAAGATCACTGGATGGTAACTTTAGATCTCAAGGAAGCTTACCTTCATGTGCCTATCAGGCTAAGTTGCAGGAAGTATCTGCGGTTTCGAGCTGGAGATTCTCATTATCAGTTCTCTGCATTGCCCTTTGGCTTATCTACTAGTATTCACCAAGGTTCTGGCTCCAGTGATAGCTTACTTCAGGCTACAAGGAATTCAAATCTATCCTTACTTAGACGACTGCCTGATTCTGGCTCAAGAAAAGGGAGACCTTCTACAGCATCTGGAATATGTTATAGCAGTGCTAAGATGCCTAGGGTATTCTGTGAACGAAATAAAGTCCAGTCTAGTACCCTCTCAAGACATGTGCTTTCTGGGTGTGAGACTGAATACAGCAGCCCAGATGGCCTTTTTACCCCGGACAAACAAATGAGTCTATCACTTTACTTCCATCATCTATCTCATCAGTCCGTGCTGACTGCAGGGACAGTCCTTCAAGCATTAGGGTTCATGGCATCTTGTATTCTGGTGCTTCCCAATGCCAAACTGCATATGAGGAAGTTACAATGGTATGTCAAAATGTATGGACACAGCACTGCCAGGATTTAGACACTGTCATTCCCATAATACCTTGCCTTCAAAGGAATTTTTGTGGTGGGCTCAGGAATGTCACCTAAACAAGGGACTCTCTGTGACCCGGCCAGAGGCGAGTCAGATTTTAACGACAGATGCCTCGGACATTGCTTGGGAGCTCATCTACTTGGAAAGTGGATACAAGTCAAGTGGCCTGCCAGACTACAGCATCTACATATCAACATGAAGGAGATGTTAGCAGTCCAGTTACTGGCTTTCAAGGAGTTACTTCTTCCAGGACAGGTGTTGATTCTAACAGACAACACAACTGTCATGTGGTACATCAACAAGCAAGGGGAACACATTCTTATCCTCTATGCAGGCAAGCAATGATTTTATGGGAGATTCTTGCAACTAACTCTTCAGGCAAGGTTTCTGCCAGGAGCACAGAACTCCTTAGCAGATGTGTTAAGCAGACGAATCATGGATCCCCACGAGTGGAAACTGGATCTTCATGTATTTCAGACATTGACAGTGTCATGGGAACTCCAGACATAGATCTGTTCGCTTCTCCACTAAACCACCAGCTGCCAAAGTATTGCACAAAGGGGTTTCATCACACAGCTTGGAAAGTGGATGCTCTGTCTTTCAGTTGGGAAAATCTTCATGTGTATGCCTTTCCACCTCTGCCTCTTCTTCCAAAGGTGCTATTAAAGGTCAGACAAGACAGGCCAAGGATGATTTTGATAGCTCCAGATTGGCCTCGGCAACACTGGTACCCACTACTACGGAGTCTGGTAAAGAAGCCTCCATGGCCTTTACCTCTGATTCCTCATCTGTTATCTCAGAGGACGGTCATCTGCTCAATGTCAAGCTTCACTCTCTTCATCTAACAGCCTGGCATATTCTGTGTTGAAACACAGCAGGTCTCAACTTCCTCAACAAGTTTTAAATGTGATTATGGAAGCTAGACGACCTAGTACAAGGAGAGTGAGCAAAATGGAAGAGATTTTTATTTTGGAGTGCAGCAAGGAATTTGGAGATTTCTGAGCCTAATTTGAGTGTGGCTCTTCAATATCTTACCGAGTTATTGGACAAAGGGTTGTCCTTCTCTTCTATTAAGATTCATGCTGCAGCAATTTCAGCTCACTATGATTGTGACCCACCTTTGTTTTCACATCCTTTGTTCAAGCAGTTTCTTAGAGGGGCAAAGAATATAAGACCCCGAGCTCCTACTCCTGCTTGGGATCTCAATTTTGTGTTGGAAAAACTTACTCTACAACCTTTTGAGCCTGCGGCTACTGCTGAATTGAAATATTTGTCATGGAAGACTGCTTTTTTGTTGGCTATTACTTCTGCAAGAAGGGTGTCTGAGTTGCAGGCCCTTATGGCAGTCGAGCCCTTTTGATTTTCCATAAGGATAGGGTATCATTACTAATCCTTCCTTTATGCCTAAGGTGGTTTCTAGTGTGGCTTTAAACCAGACTATTCATTTGCCTACTTTTTATGCAGACCCCCAGAATAAAGGGGAAAAGATTTTGCATACTTTAGATGTACACAGGCAGCAGGACTAAGGATTTTAGACAGTCTCAGCAGTTGTTTGTTTCTTTTGCTTTGAGTTCAGGGCAAGCCTGTGTCAAAACAAACTATTTCTAGGTGGATTGGCTTTTGCATTGCATTTTGTTATTCCCATCATGGCAAGGAGGTTCCAGCTGGGATTAGGCCTCATTCCACTAGGGCTACTGCCACTTCAACAGCATTTCTGGTGGCAACTAAGGATATTTTGGAAGCAGCTACTTGGAGTTCAGTGCATACTTTCTCTAAGCATTATCACCTTCCTATCTACTCTAAGTCTAGGGCTGGTTTTGCCACAGCTGTTTTGCAAGGCATGTTGTCAGCTCCTGCTTCTTTATGATTTGCCAGCCTCCCTTACCTCTGCTTTGGGATTCTACCCAATTGTTAGGACTGCAGCAATGGAAAAGAACATAGTACAGTTTTGTACCTACCATAAATGTAGATGTTCCTCCTTCCCCTCTGTGTTTAGGGGTGGTAGTGTAGGTGAGCTTACCTGCTTATATTTTTGTATATATTGTTCATGTTTTGGTGCAGGCTTTTTGGGCCTTGTCCTTTTAGGGTCTTCTGACATCTGGGGCAAGAAAAGACTGAGGATGACTATACCCAATTGTTAGGACTGCAGCAATGGAATCCTCGAACATCTACATTTATGGTAGGTACAAAACTGTACTTTTTTCTTGCTTCAAGTACTTCACAATACACTTCTGTAAGAAGCTTTTCTGGGTACCATCTAGCCCTAAACAGGGCCGTGAGGAAACTACTTTCACTGACAAAATCTTAGTCATCTGATGTCATCCTGCTTATAAGCACAAACTGGCCCTTCACAACCCCCTTCTTCTGATAGTATGGATGTCTACTGGTATAGTGCAAATAGGAGTTTGAAAAGGTCACCTTCCTGTGTACCCTGGTTTTAAAATTCCTTTTGGTTTTGCTAATACAAATATCCAAGTATTTCATCTCATCATGATTCATTTCATATGTAAACCTTAAAAATTCAGTAGTATCTGATAAATAGGTTAAAAAATTCTAAAAACTTGTGTTCAGATTCTGTCCAGAATAAACTTATGTCTTCCAAAAAACGAGCATAAAAATTCCAACAACTCCTAAAACCACAGTTAAATACAAATTTATTTCCCAGTAGGAGAGTATATTAGCATAAGTGGGGGCACAATGGACCCCCATGGCAACAGCTTTTAACTGCTCGAAATACTTGCCTTTGAAAAATATAAAATTTTTCTTTAAAATCACATCCATTAAATTAAGCAAGCATGACAATCATTGTAATTTATGTCAGTACTGTCAATTAAAACCTCTTCCAGCCATTCCAAGCCTACATCATATGGAATGGAAGAAAATAGGTCAATCACATCCACTGAAATAAATGTCAGATTATACAAATAAAGACCAGTGTACAGCTTATTCAAAAGGTCCCATGAGTCTTTAAGCACGTTTTCTCCCCTATAGAAAATTTTTTGAGCTTAGAATCAACAAATTTGGCTAAAGGGGCAGTTACGGAACCCTCAGCTGAAACTATTGGCCTTAAGGGTGGGTTGTTTACATCTTTGTGGACTTTCGGGATGCACATAACAGTGCAGCCTGATCTGCATGGGTTACCTATGGTTACTGCAGTAGTACTAGTTTCATCCTAAGACACACTCCTTTCTTCTCCTTTGGCCCATCTCTCTCTCTGTTTTCAGCAGAATGGCAGAGAATTAGATAGCTGTGTGTGACATCACCAGAAAAGGTTATGAATATACATCAGCTTCTTTTTCCTCTTTAGCCTTCTTCCCACCTACTATGCCAAAAGTAGTGCCTGAGGTTAGCCTTTATTAGACCATCCTACTTCCACCTTTTTTCCAAATCAGTAGAATAGGGGGAAAAATATTCAGTGGATGTTCACCAGCAGTTTTAGGTATTACATTCCCAGGACTGAGGATGTTAGGCAGAACTATTGGTTTTATGTCTCATTCCAGCCATGGAAAGAAGGTAGTTCAATCTCTAAGTAGACTGTCTGAAGGATTAGCTGGCTGTGAAGTGTTTTTTTATGAGTCAGCAAATAAAAAGCTGGAGTCTCAGGTGTGAGAGTATTGTACTACAATGACAAGCACCACTGCAGCCTCTGAAGTATTTCAGTCAAAGCCATTTGTGAGGCAGCAACATGGACCTCAACACACCTTCTCGAAACATTGCAAACTAGGCATGCAGTCCAGGAAAGTGGTATGCACTTTCTCTGCCATACTGTGCAGATTGCTTTATTCCCCAGTCCTCAGTATTCTTCAACTCTAGTGCTCTTCTATAGAGTAAGAAATACTTCTGCAAAGGTGATCTCCCTGAAGAACATAGTACAACAGCGTGACATAACAGATATTAAGTAGGAAATCATAGGTACATAGGTTCATAGATTAGTACTACGCTAACTGCCCTTGCGAGCCATTTTAAGCCTAGCCAATTTAATTGCAGTTTTCCTGGTGGACTGAAGCCCTCTAGTAAGGAAGGTGTATTTTTTTACTTGTATTTTTTTTTTCTGTAGCTGCATACAGAGTAACATAATTCATTACATACATAGCCATACACTGATCAAGTTTGATCAAGTTAAGACAAGAATCATTTTTTAAGTAAAAGACGAGCACAATTATCATGTTATCAAGACTATGACATTGTTAGGCCATTTACTTTGATTAACGGTGCATTATGTGACAAATGTGTTTGTTTTGACATCTTTCTTCCTTTTCAACAGCCTGATCTATGCAAGGTCATTATGCCTATGGCCCGAGATTTTGATTTTGATGACTTCCAAGATTAGCTTGATACAGCATTTACAGCATTGTGGAATGGCCTTACCAAGGAACTGTGATTCTACAAATCCCAGTAGAGCATTTGATTGCAGAAAGTACTCAAGTTCAAATCCAGATGTCTCCTTTTTCTTTTTTAACATACCCATCGATGTACACTTAAGTCTAGTCTTCTGGACTGTTATATCAATTTGTAGCTCTTTTTTGTTATGCAAAAATTCAAAATGTATTAATGAGCTTGTAACAATATTTAGCTTTAGCAGTCTGATATTTATTTTTTCAGTATGTAGTGGCAGTAGCCCATGGGAGAACAGTACTTACCAAGTATCTAGCATGTTTGACTCCAGGCATTTCTGGAGTCGTGTCAACTCAGTGCAGTAGCAGCATAAGGAAACAATCTGGGTCTGAAAAATTAGGTTTGGCATCTTCTGAAATTATGTGGTTCTTTTTTAATGTATTAATTTCTTTAATTACAGTTTCATGCTTAATACATATACTTTCTATAACTTCATTGTTAGATCCTGTGTGTGTTATTTCTACAGAGGAACAATTTTATTCAACCAACGTCTCTCCAGATAGCTTCAGTCCATTCTCTAATTCTATCAGACTAGTTTTCCTTTCAGCCTACTATGTAAAGTTCACCTTGGTAATTTGTCTTCTCCAAAATGTTTAATCACTTACTTGCAAAACTATTAATTCTCTGAATTTCATTTATTTTCCCCAATACTGATATGAAAATCTACAAACAGGCTTGCCTTTCTATTTTTATTTGTACAAGGAATGGATTAACTTTTTTGTACATTCAAGCTTTGCACACTTTGGGTGGGTGTGCAGCTGAATAGCAAGATCTGCAGTCTGGTAGAGCTGCAACTACTCATCTATGCAAGATTTAGAGGCAAGCATAATTAGCATTCCTCTAAATCCCAGCAAAGCTGTTTACTGTACAGTGTTATTAACAACTGCATGCAGGCTTCCACAGAGTAGACTAACTTTAACATCGAGCTGTGTAGCTAGAATCTGGTCAGTTAGAGAAAATGGCTTCCTATTGAAATAAATACGGGGAATGTGACTAATAAATGTATGCATGCTTCATGGAAGCTGCAAAGTATGAGCATATCCAAATTACTGTCCTATGCAACTTCCCTTCTGCAAGGATGTTGGTGATGTGAAGAGGTCTAACGTATATTGCCAATACCAAAAACATTGCTGCTCACTCAAGTGCCTCTGTACAGATTTACGGTGAGATTTTATAACCACTTTACCTATGCTCGCTAATCATTCCTCTCAAGTGTACCGCATTTCGAGGAACGTTGCTCATTTGGGGTCTTAAAAAGTTCAGCCCAGAAAGTCCGTAGGGAGATATTTATTGACCAACTTTAAGTACACCAAATAAACTTAAGCGCTTTTCGTACGCACAATGTACGAACTTCTTCAGAGAACCAAGCAAGTGAAAACACAGCATTAATATAATTTTCCCAGGTCAGCTGATATTACGCCCCTTGCTCAATTCAGCTTAAAAGGTACAGCATTAAAAAAATACATTTTAAAACAGAACAGTTAAAAAAATATTAGATATATATCTCTAGATTTTAATATATCATATACATTCAGATAGTGAAAAACCAAAATCATTATAATAACAATATTAAACTCTCCCTCAGCGTTAACGAAGGAATATAAAACCTTCTAAAATATTTATATATTTGTATAGGACACATAGTGATTGAAGAATAATATTATTATTATTACTAATAATATTATCAGTAGATAATCCTATAATAAATTAACCTATAATAAATCATACATTATAAATTCTATATAGTTATCCATTGTAATCAATTATGTTAAAATATTAACTAATCAAATGAAGATATTTTTCAATAAGATAAAATAGATAAATATACTATAAAAGTTTAGATGGGGTGACAGTTTAGGTCCCATACCATCCAATAGTTAACTACCTAGTTAAACTTCGTAATTTTAAAATAGGCATAATCGAACAAACGTCATTTAGGCCAGGCAAACAGTAGGAAAACAATTTAATTTGCCATAATAGTTCCAAACACTCTAACTGCAATTCAATAGGGCCACCTCTAATATTGGGTAGCAATTGATCTACTATCCAAAATGTAAAATTATGTGTGGGACATTCAGAAATATGTCTAGCCAGGGCATTATCAGGGGATCCTTTCCTAATATTGTAGGTATGCTCATATATCCTATCCCTAAGCCGTCGAATGGTTTTTCCCACATAAAAACATGGGCATAACTGGCACTTGGCCACATACACAACCATCTTAGAGTTGCAATTGGTTTTGAATTTACTTTTTAACACAAATTCTTGTATATTGATGGAATTTCCTATAATTATTAACTTACAATAAGGACAATTACCACAAGTGGTCATTTTCTTTTGGCCAAAGATAGAGTTAAGTCTATTATTAATACCATCTAAAAGTAAGTTCATATCATGCCTAACTGTAATTTTTGGCAAAGTGCGTACCCTAGATGTTAGATCCTTATTTTCCTTTAAAATTATTTTAAATTATAAAATTATTCTAACACTTTTTTGCACTTTACTAGTGCTCATCCCATATATCAAAAGAAATGAGTGGTGAAAAGTCAGGCTGTTAGAGCAGCAAGAATGATTAGTAACATCGAAGACTTCTTGGATGAATGTAGGAATTTAAAAGACATGTTCCTTAATAGAGCCTATCCACATGAATTCATAGACAATATATTGGAGGAGGTTAAAATGAAGAGAAATAATGGCTTTTACAAACCACTGTTAGTGAAAGTTATCACCTCTAACACCAACCCCACTATAGGCCCCGTTTCAGATTTATCACATCCAATGGACGAGAGAGATCTATCTTCACCTTTTGAATATAGTCTTACCCTTACTTATTGCTCCAATTTTACCTCATTAAAGAATATTTTTCTAAAAAATTGGAGCATTTTAAAGGAAAATAAGGATCTAACATCTAGGGTAGGCACTTTGCCAAAAATTACAGTTAGGCATGATATGAACTTTAAACAACTTTTAGATGGTATTAATAATAGACCTAACTCTATCTTTGGCCAAAAGGAAATGACCACTTGTGGTAATTGTCCTTATTGTAAGTTAATAATTATAGGAAATTCCATCAATATACAAGAATTTGTGTTACAAAGTAAATTCAAAACCAATTGCAACTCTAAGATGGTTGTGTATGTGGCCAAGTGCCAGTTATGCCCATGTTTTTATGTGGGAAAAACCATTCGACGGCTTAGGGATAGGATATATGAGCATACCTACAATATTAGGAAAGGATCCCCTGATAATGCCCTGGCTAGACATATTTATGAATGTCCTACACATAATTTCAAATTCTGGATAGTAGATCAATTGCTACCCAATATTAGAGGTGGCCCTATTGAATTGCAGTTAGAGCGTTTGGAACTATTATGGCAAATTAAATTGTTTTCCTACTGTTTGCCTGGCCTAAATGACGTTTGTTCGATTATGCCTATTTTAAAATTACGAAGTTTAACTAGGTAGTTAACTATTGGATGATATGGGACCTAAACTGTCACCCCCCTTTTTTTTTTATGAGTATCTAAACTTTTATAGTATATTTATCTATTTTATCTTATTGAAAAATATCTTCATTTGATTAGTTAATATTTTAACATAATTGATTACAATGGATAACTATATAGAATTTATAATGTATGATTTATTATAGGTTAATTTATAATAGGATTATCTACTGATAATATTATTAGTAATAATAATAATATTATTCTTCAATCACTATGTGTCCTATACAAATATATAAATATTTTAGAAGGTTTTATATTCCTTCGTTAACGCTGAGGGAGAGTTTAATATTGTTATTATAATGATTTTGGTTTTTCACTATCTGAATTTCTGAATGTATATGATATATTAAAATCTAGATATATATATCTAATATTTTTTAACTGTTCTGTTTTAAAATGTATTTTTTTGATGCTGTACCTTTTAAGCTGAATTGAGCAAGGGGCGTAATATCAGCTGACCTGAGAAAGTTATATTAATGCTGTGTTTTCACTTGCATGGTTCTCTGAAGAATTTCGTACATTGTGCGTACGAAAAGCGCTTACGTTTATTTGGTGTACTTAAAGTTGGTCAATAAATATCTTCCTACGGACTTTCTGGGCTGCCTTTTTGTTCTTACCAGCCTAGTTTTCATTCCTTTGGTCTTAAAAAGTTCATGTTCCTCAAAGTTCCACATTGAATGGATCTGTCACACATTCACTGTTAGCAATATTTTAACTGATATCAATGGCAAATAGAACTAAATCATATTATTTCATTAAAAGACCTATTCTAAAAAGAAAAATATCACATTTTAGACATCTTATTAACTTCCTAGTTGAAAGTGTTAGCAAGTAATTAGTAAGTTTTCCACATTTTGTCTATTTGTTTCACATTATGAGAGGCAGTGTTCCTCTCTTTGGATATGGAAGGTTGAGAGCTAAGGCTCACTATGCAAATCAGTCTTGTGTAACTCACAAACATTTATATAAATCTGTGCAGGAAAAATATCTGTCTTCTCCTTTCTGTACTTCCATCCTCAGCAACCCAGTTACTGAGAAATTAGCAACATTTTTGTCATGCCAACAAACTGCTCCTTTAAATGTTTTATTATTCTTATAAGCAGGTCTTGTATATGCACTTCTCCCAGAGCAGAATATTTTTCCTGATTAAACTTAACACTGATGAGCTCTTTGTTGCTTATTAAGCTACATATAACATGCATTAATTTAGCTACAGTCCACATTAAAGCTTACACACCACTGCTGCCTGTCTAAAATTTTAAAACTTGTTTTTTAGTTGCTATTTCCATTGAGTGATAGTTAATACAGTTTCAGTTTCAAACAGTAGGTTATTTCTGATACCCTTCTTTGTGTAGGTTCTTCATTTATTCCACGTGTAGCCTGGTTTCTTAACGTTTGCTGTAATGTTTCTCTGTAACTGATCTTTTGGCTAATTTTCTCAACTTAGCCACAAACACCACATGTAGTAAGAAGACTCAGATTTGTATTTTGTAAATATTAAGTTTAGAATGAAAATGATCATTGGAAAAAAACAAGTCTTTATATGTTTAGGAGTTAGGAGACACTTTTCATTAAATTGTAAGTTTCTTCATCCACCAATGATTGCTTTCATTCATTCATTCCTTATTTTGCCTAAAAAAAACAGCATTTTGCAGGATTCTTTACAGAATATGATTTTTACAATGTTTTGCATCAAAAACAAAATAATAACTTGTTCAGGATGTAACATCAGGCCAGTGTTCCAAAGCCTTGGGGTCCCTCCACCTGCACCTAGGCTGCTGGTTGCATGAGCTCCAAGTAGAGAAAATCCAACCAGCAGCCTGGGAACTGAAAGCTTCAGTACTTTATTGCCAATCATAGTGCTTCTCTTGTAGGATTCAGAAAATCAACAGTTGGCTAATAGTCTTACATTGCTGGGAAGACAAGTTTAGTTTAGCGGAAAAAGCTTCCACACTGTATTTATTGGGCAAAATGTGAGGATTTCTGAGAGAAATCTTTTTTGATGAGAAATGTATATTTTACATAACTATCTTGAGACTGGCTGGTCTAGCAGGCAGTGTACCTTATATTGTTTGTGCTTATTTATGGGACTTACCATGTTTTATTGGGGGAAAGTCTGTTTTGCAGTGCTATGATATAATATGTTTGTGAACACTACTTTTGACAATATACCCTGTCATCGACTTACAAGTCATGCTAACTGGGAATCAGGCTCTCTTTTGATTGGTAGAACCAAGGAACAGTTTAACAGCCCCACATTTATACCTTCTTTCAGTCCCAAGAAAAAACAAGGGAGCCCTTGTTAACACATCAGGCTCAGTTTGTGCCTCCTGCTGTAGTCATTACTGGTACCCCAGACCTTTCACTTCTCCGGATCACTCTGGTGTAGCTACTTCAGCCATATCCTCAGCAGTTGTGCAACGGCACAGGAGAACCACTTGTCTGTCTCAGAGGGCAATGTGCAAGCTACTTGTCCCCCAGGGTGAAGCTCCACACAGGAGTTAGTGTCCTCTAGGGATGCCTCTAGAAAAAGAGGCAACATTTCTGACTGTTTTTCCTGTAGATAAAGAGTTTATTAACTTAGCTCAAGGTTTCTTGCAGACATTAAAACCTCAGAAGGGTGACTAGAATTTTGTGGAAGAAAAGTCTGTTCCCTCAGTTTCTGAGGATTATCTGTCTGATGATCATGAAAGAGCATCTTCTATTTAAGGAAAGTGTTCCCTCAGAGTTTCCTATGGAGGCATTTTTATTTTCTGACACCACACACAGGCACACACACACACACACACACACACACGACTTTAGACCTATAGCAATCTTATTTCCACTCTCCAAATGAATGAAACATATATTCAAAAACAATTGCTGAACTATCACCCCTAGAAATAACGCCTATCCCTAACACAACTCAGCTTCTGTCTCTTCCATAGTACTAACATTCCACTTCTAACATTTCTAGAAATGGACAAAGTTACAGGTAGCAGCAAATTAGTCTTATTTCTAGACTCATCTAAAGCCTTCAACAGTATTTTGCCACAGGAAATTTCTGCTTTAAATATCCTCATTTGGTCTATCCAAGCCCGCTCTTCAGTGATTGAAAAGCTACCTGCCCAATTGGTATTAGTAAAATGCCACTTCACCCTTTGTCCATACCTCCCAGTCACCGATGGACTTCCTAGCATTCTCAGTAATACCGTCTCACATCCATACAACAGGCCTCACTGACAGCCTGGCACATCTCCAAAAAATTACTCTGGAAGCTTTAACAGCCACTGAAACATGGCTTTGTAATGCACACTTCATGCTCACCCCCCCCTCCCCAAAAAAAAAAAAACTTTCTTCAAATCCCTCTCTTGGGGAAAAACAAAATTTAAAATTCTCTCTCTTAATAATATGACTATTGTAATCACTTCTTATAGCAAGTTATTAGAAATGATAGTAGATGATAAACTTAAATTTGACCTGTATATACAAAATTGCATAAAAATGCCAAAAAAGCTATTGATACTTTAAACAGCCCAAAACTCTCACCAAAGCAACTAAAACTACACTTTCCACTACATACTTACTCCCCTTAGTACTTTATGGCATTCCCACCCTTACTAACCTATCCAGACTTCACAAAAATCAAAAATTGAACAATGCTGTAATAAAGTTGCTAAATTTGCAGGAAATACTTCTTTCAGAACCCACCACTGTATAGTGCTAAAAAGCCTAAATTGGTTTAAAATACCCCATCAACTTACATACACAACTTCTTACCACCTATAAAAATTATCCCGCATCCATCTGCTTGTCCACTAAATACCATTCAACACAACTATGTTCCCCAATCGGAGATTATGATCCGATGACCAAAAATGCCTTTCTGTCCACAAACCATCTGCTGGACACAGTCTGTACTCATACCATGTTGCTAGGACCTGGAACTCCTTACCATGTCAATACCCACCTCTTGTCCTTTAAAACCATTCCGAAAGACTTCTTTGCCAAAATCTGGCTCTATTCTTGCTCAACCCCAGGATCAACTATATCACTAAATATGAACAAGTAGCTATTCACACACTACACATCCTTACCTACTTCCTTACCTCAATCAGTTTTATATGCCATAACCCTGTTTTTTCTCTCACTTCAAATTGCAAGTCTTGTTTGTATTCCACTAACTTACCTTTAATCTCTCTATAAACTGACTAAAATTTCTCTAAATATGAAATCATTGTCATAAAAGTTGTATCTATTATTAACCAATGTTTTCATATTATGTTTAGATTATTTAAATTGTAGACGTTTTTGTATTATTTGTGAAGATTGTAAAATTATTGCTCTTAAAATGTTTTTGTATAATTTGAGAGCTTTTCTCCCTGATCTTCCACTGAAAATGGGCACCTAACCAGTCAGACTTTTCCAGTGATGTAATGTCAATAAATTGGAAAACAGTGTTACTGATTGTTTGAACATTTGCAAGAAGAGTATCCGAGTTGCAGGCTGTAATGGTGAGTCAAACCTATTTGGCATTCCATAAAGACAGGGTTTGACAACAAATCCCTCATTTATGCTTAAAGTGGGTTCAAAGTTTAGATTAAGCCAATCCGCCAGAACTTAAAAAAGGGAGAAAGGATTCTTCTTACTCTGGACATAGCCAACCAGCCATTGTATTATCTTCAATGAGCTAAACCTTTCAGGAAATCTGAACAGCTGTTTATTTCCTATGAAGGTAAGAGAAACAATGGGAAACCTTTATCAAAGCTGACTATTTCCAGATGGTTGTCCCTTGTCATTTCTTTTTAATCCCACCATAAGACACTTCCAGGCAGGGTCAAGGCTCATTTTAAAAGGGCCTTGGCTTCTTGGAAGGGTAAGAGCAAAGACTCTGGAGGCATTCTATGGGCATCTACTTGGTTCTCTACACACCTTTACAAAGCACTTGCAAACTAGATTCCTTTTCCAGGTCTGGAACAAGCTTTGCAGAGACCATTCTCCATGCTCCTTTGAATCCTCATCCTTTCTCCTCCCTATCTGTGTAAGCTGTGGTGTTCTACCCATACAGCTTAGGCTACTGCAGCAGTGGTTTATGAAAGAACATAGTAAAGTTGTGCAAGCAACTGTACCATAACCGTAGATGTTCACTTAAATCACTGCTGTAGTAGTTGCTCCCTCCATCAACCCCTTTTTCTGTGGCTATGTTTATGCTATGGTAAGGATTTGTGTATTTATACCTAACTTTACCTTTCTTTTCAGGATCACAACCTTCCTTTTACAGTTATCAAGAAAGTCCTAAATCTTTTGATGCCCAGCCTGCTGGTTTTCTCTACTTGTAGCTCATGAAAGCAGCAGTCTGGGCACAGGGGGAGGAAGCCCAAAGTTTTGGAAGACTGGCCAGCAGAATACAACTCACACAGCTTAGGCAGCTAGCCAACCATTTACTGTTATGGTAAGTTGACTTTCTTAGATTTATTGGTACTAGGATAGTGGCCCTTACGGGCTATTTTAAGCATAGGCAATCACACCCTGTACCTTGTGTCTGTGCAGTTAACACCTTGATCATTATGCCAACCATGATGCACTTTCACCCAAGTTGATGAAAGTGCTCACATTTTTCTCTTTTTCTCCAAATCTGAACACAAAGTTTCAGATGTTAGGACTAGGCAACCATGTATAGCCTAGTCATATACTCCCGAGGGGCCACTGGTAGGTTTACCTCCCTCATAAGGGCCATACTGCTAAGGCCTGGAGTTAATTTATGTGATCAGTACAATCCTCTCAAGACTTAATACAGAGGCTAAGATGTTCCCGTTGCTTATTAAATTATGCATGCTTGCTCCACAGTAGGGAGTCCTTTGGGTAATGGCCCTGTTCCTCTATGAAATCCTATTTATGTTATATGCAAGCAGAGTTTTAGAGCATGTGTTGCTAACATTACCAGTGTTTGAGGTCACGATCATAGTCAAACAGCCTGAAAGGCAGGGCAGAGCTCCCATGAAAGTCTGTACAAGACAGGAAAAAAAATGAGACTTAATATATCTGGAGTGCTAAGGGACCCTAACCCTGTGATTTTCATGGTTTAGAGTCTTTCAAGGTGAGATACACATCTAGGAAGATACATTACCAGAGCAATGTATTCCCTGACTGGCCTCATAACAGAATAATACAAGGGGGATAAGATATCTTTGGATCTGGAGGATATACTTTGGATAATTCAACTGCAAAGAAAACCTTTCTTAGTGTAACTGCTAGCTGAAATGTAACAGTTAATTGTCTATTGAAGTGCTTAGATCTGCAATGATCATCAGTCTTAAGAGGGATTCCTTTGTGATATAGACTTGCCTTCCGAAATTCATCTAAATTATTTAAATGTTTATTTTGCATTAAGTTTATGGCCATTGTTAGAATGCCAGGTGCTGACTATATAGTCGTTCTTGGATGTAAATTTGAGTCTGTATGGGAAACTAATGTGTCCCAATTTGCATCATCCACAAGCTTGATCAACCAAAAACTTTGGACATCTGTCAGACAAGTAGATGCCAGGGTAAAGGGGGACCCAGCACAGACTGTGAAGGACTCCAGTATTAAAATGAGAAGGCATTGCCAGCTCTCACCATGTGTACAATTAGAGTCAATTAGTAATCCATTGAGTAGCCTGATTAAACTCCAAAACAACAGCAGCAAACACACCATGCACGGTTTTAATAGCCTAGAGTGGAAATCAGTGGTGATGACAGACTAGATATCTTACCTGCATTTTCAAGCTACAGCTTTACTCAGAAAATGCATCAAATAGGGTTAAGAAACAGGAGTAAAATAAATATAATGTGTTCTGGTGGAGAAACTTTAGGGTTCCATCAAGAAAAATATGGGAAGGACTGAATGGAAAACTTCACAGCAAACAAAAACGCCAGCAAGTGTTGGTAGTAGCCACATCCAAAAACAATTTATTGTCATAGGGAAGGAAAACCCCCCTAAAGTACTATTATTGTAAATAACAATAACAGAAAAGACTTTTTACAAAAAGACTTCATACATCAAACCGGTTTCGGCTCCTCAGAGCCTTCTTCAGTGAAATACAAAAGTGAAAAAACAGAGTATCACAATACATCCACATATATAGGGATAGGCCCTGCTGTAAGGCCAATCCAAACACAGAATTCACAATTGGTCATTAAGGCCAGGTGAAAACAATGCTCCAAGTTTAATGATCCATTTTTTCTCCTTGGAGCTAAGTAATTCCTGCCAAAACTGTTTGTCTTTACATCTCCCCCTGATGCAGTCAATAACAACAAATTTAAATGAAGCAGATACATGTTTTAAACAATGTTTATACAAAGCATTGCTAATACGTTTGTTTTTAATGTCACTTAAGTGCTCACAAATTCTAAGACGAAAAGCCCGAGAGGTCTTTCCAACATAGAAAGCAGAACAATTGCAGGTCACCAAATAGATGACCCACTCAGTGTTACAATTAGCCCAAAACTTAATATCAAAGACCTCTGAGGTATTTTTACTACTAAATTCATTGGTACGTAAAACACGAATGCAAAATGAACAATGTCCACAGGGAATGCATCCAACAATGGGTTTCCCTGAGATGGACAGCTGAGTTTGAACAGAAAAATCTGGACCAACTCTCTTGTAATGACTCAATTTAGAACCAATAGTCTGTCCCCTTCTAAATGAAAAAGAACATTGATCTGGCAACAAAGAATTAAGTTTTAAATCGGCTTTAAGAACGTTCCAATGTCTCTGTATAATATTTTTAAAACCCTGTGTATTCCGTCCATATGTGGTCACCAAACGTAAAGGTTGTGACTGGTGACAGTTACTCTTATCTTTATATGTTAATAGATCTTCCCTATTTAAACTGGACACAAATCTTTTAGCTAGATGTACAGAACCTGGACGATATCCCCTCCTGATAAATCTTCGAGTCAGATCATCCTGGGCATCAAGAAAAGATTGTTGGCTAGAACAGATTCTCCTGGCTCTTAGAAATTGAGATTTGGGTATGTTCTGGATGACATGTTGTGGGTGGAAGCTGGTGGCATGTAATATTGAATTAGATTCAGGAAATTTCCTGAACATCCTGGAGGATAAGGTGTTATCCTGATTCTTAATAATTTCTACATCAAGAAATACTATCCTCAATTTGTTATAAGTCAATTTAAATTCAATCCCCCATATATTATTGTTCAGATATTCAAGAAATTCCATGAGATACTGTTCATCAGCTTTCCACACCAACCAACAGTCATCCAGATACCGACGCCAAATATCCATCTCACACATGTAAATATGATTATCATCATAAATAACAATTTCTTCGATATATGCCATAAAAAGGTCTGCGTATATGGGTGCAAAAGATGCACCCATAGCAGTACCCTGCGTTTGCCAGTAACAAAGATTGTGAAAATAGAAAACATTACTTGACAAAACATATTCTGTAAGGCATACAAGAAATGTGTTAAATCCAGGTTGATATAAACCTGATCTAGCCAACCAATAATCTAACGCTTGTAAACCCGCCCAGTGTGGAATGTTAGTATAAAGAGAGGTGATGTCCAAGGTGCATAATAACCAATGTGATTGAAGTTGGGAGTTGTTAATAATATCCAAAAATTGGGTGGTGTCTTGAATCCTAGCTCTAATGTGACTCAATAATGGTTTTAAATATCGAGTCAAATATTCAGATAGTGGTTCAGTAAGGGACCCATGTCCCGAGACAATCGGTCGCCCTGGTGGATTCGTGGCATGTTTATGGATCTTAGGTAACAGATATAAATACTGTTTCCTAGGTGACCCAACCATTAGTTGTTCTTTAACATATTGTGTGATGATGCCCTCCTCCACTGCCTCAGTCAAAAATCCATGAATTTGGCGCTTAAAGTGGGGAGAGGGATCCACAAGCATCTGCCTATAATATTGTTTATCACCCAATTGCCTCATGGCCTCACTATCATAAGCAGTTTTATCTAATATCACCACCGCTCCACCTTTGTCGGCTTGAATAATGACAAGGTTTTTGTTGTTAATCAACTCATCCAGACTGCTTATTTCTTCAGCAGTCAAATTATTATAAGAGACAGGAAAATCCTTAAGATGACAATGTATGTCCCGAAGGACATTTTTCTGAAATACCCCCACTAAATGAGTCATGGGTGGAGTAAAAGTAGATATTTTGAATCTGAAGTCACCAACTGTATCACAAGATGAGTCACAAACATTATTATCAAAGAACACCTTCAGATTCAAAGTACGGCAAAAATTAATCACATCCTGGGCCAAAGACTGTTCAGAAACAAAGAACCCAGGAACAAAATTAAGCCCTTTATTTAGTAATTTGAGTTGTACATTGGTCAAATCAACAGATGAAATATTATGAACATTGAAATCAGGGATTAATGTTGTGTCATAATCTTCAAAAGTGTCTCCAAACTTTGTTTGGATGTTATATTTCCTGTGCTTCCGCCCCCCTCGTCGGTATCTAAATTGAGAGGGTGTGATAAATTATCACGTTTTGGCATAGGTAATCCCTCGCAAAAATGTGAATCAAATTCCCCTTCTGTATTTGAAGAATTATCTTCACCAGATGTCCCACTTGAAAGACCAGAATTTTTCTTTAAAATAGACCTAGGCCTTTTTCTTTTGGGAGTAGATGATCTCTTATCATATTTATGATCATCCCGAGACAATCTGAAAGATACATTCTTAGAAGTATCAAAAGGTTTGCCCCTGTCATAATCACCTACATCCCTAAGAAATTTTTTAATTTTCCTATCTTTCAAAGTGGTTTCCATTTTGGACACATCTGTAGTGAGTTTCTTAACCTGTGTCATAAAGGAATCACAAGCTTCAAACGTATTTGTCTGCAAACAAATAGTTTCCAAATCCTTGATGCCCTGTTGTACCTTACGCTCATAAAAGTTGGCCAAAGCATCCACAAATTTTGATGAAGCCAACTGTTGAATATGACCCCAATCCTGAATAAGCTGGTCATCAATGTCAGAGACCAAATGTTGTATTTTGACCCTTAGACCCCGTGGGGTAATATGTTTCTGCTGATATGCTTTAAATAAGCGTAAATGCCACACATTGGTCCTAACCATCTTCATATTCTTGCCCAATTTATTAAAAAATATGTCACATTGTGCGTCCAAATCAGACCCAACAACATCTGTCACAGTTGACAAACCATTCTTGTCCAAACCAAACACAGATAAATCATCCATGTCAGATGATAAACCCTGTATAATGGGTGAAAGTGCCATATTTCAAACTTCAAAATTTGACCCAACCAGACCAGCCAAACCGTGTCTTAGAATGAAAACACATAAATCAAAAAAATATTAGGTTGGTAAAACACTAATATCAACACTGACACAAAAATGATCCAATATATATATACAAAAAATGGCTCAGTGAAAAGTCAATATAGTCCAAAAACAGACCATTATACATCAAATACCAGCAAACAAATAATATATAGAATGACTTGGTATAGTGTATAAGTCTGATGGATCAATAGCCAATCATGTAGACCAATACAATAAAACAGCCAAATCGACCTAAAGAAATAACCAAAGTCGTATTACTGCGTATTGGTCTAAATGTCTCCAAGGAACCATATATAGTATAATCATATGTTGAAAAATCAATAATGAACACCACCAATCAATATGTTCCATATACAATATATAATATAATGAATCATATCATATAGTGTTGGTCATAGACCACCTGATAAATACAAATGGTCCCAGAAATAACCGATCAACAAGATGTGTCAGTGATAATTAGCCAATCTAGACTTTAATACATTTATTGACACACAATTAGACTAGTCTTGCTGGCTCCAAATATAATGGTTCAACAATATTGGTACATGTCTGAGATGGACCACAATGTGCCTAATCAAACAGAGTAATACGTATCAACACACAACCAGAAATGACCTTCCTGATACCTTCTATGATGACAACATGGTCAAAGGGATCAAAAAACTATGAACCTCCAAAATGTAACAAAATATCCAAACCAAAGTCATGAATATTATATAATAAAAGTTAGATATATGTTAATCATCAATCTATAATTAATAATATAATGTGATAAAATAACAAACATCTAACTGTTAAGGAATGATAGTCCACCATTGAATCAATAGTGACCATCAAAAACACATTCTTATACAATATATATGTAAATACCCCTCAAAAACCAAACATCATCCTAATTCTAGAAAGTATAAGTATAGTGGCTATATAGGACCCCACAAAAAATGTAAGCTGCATATACATAAAAAAATATAAAAAAAATAGACAACAAAAATGTACTGAATCCAACATGAGAGGGAGACGGAAAGACAAAAACAGTCCGAATAGCCCAAATGATGAAGTAAACACACTCGACCAATATAAACCAACCAAACCTGTTAGATGGAAAAACCCACCCAATTATGTATATATAGCTCCAATCATGAACATAAACAGCCTGGAGAAAACCGCCATATGTTGCTGTTCTAAGAACTCCAAATGCAAAATAATAAATAATGCATGACAAGGATTCACAAATCTGCACAAAATAGCATGTGTGTGATATATTTAGTTCACACCACAAACCCCCGATAGTTCAAACCAGCGTTTGGACAAAAAAAACCCACAATGTTAAACAAACACAACAAGTGGGCACATAAGCAAAAGAATGCCGCATTCAACGGAATCCTAACACTGCACAGGAAAATTAAAAAATTTCTTAGGGATGTAGGTGATTATGACAGGGGCAAACCTTTTGATACTTCTAAGAATGTATCTTTCAGATTGTCTCGGGATGATCATAAATATGATAAGAGATCATCTACTCCCAAAAGAAAAAGGCCTAGGTCTATTTTAAAGAAAAATTCTGGTCTTTCAAGTGGGACATCTGGTGAAGATAATTCTTCAAATACAGAAGGGGAATTTGATTCACATTTTTGCGAGGGATTACCTATGCCAAAACGTGATAATTTATCACACCCTCTCAATTTAGATACCGACGAGGGGGGCGGAAGCACAGGAAATATAACATCCAAACAAAGTTTGGAGACACTTTTGAAGATTATGACACAACATTAATCCCTGATTTCAATGTTCATAATATTTCATCTGTTGATTTGACCAATGTACAACTCAAATTACTAAATAAAGGGCTTAATTTTGTTCCTGGGTTCTTTGTTTCTGAACAGTCTTTGGCCCAGGATGTGATTAATTTTTGCCGTACTTTGAATCTGAAGGTGTTCTTTGATAATAATGTTTGTGACTCATCTTGTGATACAGTTGGTGACTTCAGATTCAAAAAATCTACTTTTACTCCACCCATGACTCATTTAGTGGGGGTATTTCAGAAAAATGTCCTTCGGGACATACATTGTCATCTTAAGGATTTTCCTGTCTCTTATAATAATTTGACTGCTGAAGAAATAAGCAGTCTGGATGAGTTGATTAACAACAAAAACCTTGTCATTATTCAAGCCGACAAAGGTGGAGCGGTGGTGATATTAGATAAAACTGCTTATGATAGTGAGGCCATGAGACAATTGGGTGATAAACAATATTATAGGCAGATGCTTGTGGATCCCTCTCCCCACTTTAAGCGCCAAATTGATGGATTTTTGACTGAGGCAGTGGAGGAGGGCATCATCACACAATATGTTAAAGAACAACTAATGGTTGGGTCACCTAGGAAACAGTATTTATATCTGTTACCTAAGATCCATAAACATGCCACGAATCCACCAGGGCGACCGATTGTCTCGGGACATGGGTCCCTTACTGAACCACTATCTGAATATTTGACTCGATATTTAAAACCATTATTGAGTCACATTAGAGCTAGGATTCAAGACACCACCCAATTTTTGGATATTATTAACAACTCCCAACTTCAATCACATTGGTTATTATGCACCTTGGACATCACCTCTCTTTATACTAACATTCCACACTGGGCGGGTTTACAAGCGTTAGATTATTGGTTGGCTAGATCAGGTTTATATCAACCTGGATTTAACACATTTCTTGTATGCCTTACAGAATATGTTTTGTCAAGTAATGTTTTCTATTTTCAAAATCTTTGTTACTGGCAAACGCAGGGTACTGCTATGGGTGCATCTTTTGCACCCATATATGCAGACCTTTTTATGGCATATATCGAAGAAATTGTTATTTATGATGATAATCATAATATTTACATGTGTGAGATGGATATTTGGCGTCGGTATCTGGATGACTGTTGGTTGGTGTGGAAAGCTGATGAACAGTATCTCATGGAATTTCTTGAATATCTGAACAATAATATATGGGGGATTGAATTTAAATTGACTTATAACAAATCGAGGATAGCATTTCTTGATGTAGAAATTATTAAGAATCAGGATAACACCTTATCCTCCAGGATGTTCAGGAAATTTCCTGAATCTAATTCATTATTACATGCCACCAGCTTCCACCCACAACATGTCATCCAGAACATACCCAAATCTCAATTTCTAAGAGCCAGGAGAATCTGTTCTAGCCAACAATCTTTTCTTGATGCCCAGGATGATCTGACTCGAAGATTTATCAGGAGGGGATATCGTCCAGGTTCTGTACATCTAGCTAAAAGATTTGTGTCCAGTTTAAATAGGGAAGATCTATTAACATATAAAGATGAGTAACTGTCACCAGTCACAACCTTTAAGTTTGGTGACCACATATGGACGGAATACACAGGGTTTTAAAAATATTATACAGAGACATTGGAACGTTCTTAAAGCCGATTTAAAACTTAATTCTTTGTTGCCAGATCAATGTTCTTTTTCATTTATAAGGGGACAGACTATTGGTTCTAAACTGAGTCATTACAAGAGAGTTGGTCCAGATTTTTCTGTTCAAACTCAGCTGTCCATCTCAGGGAAACCCATTGTTGGATGCATTCCCTGTGGACATTGTTCATTTTGCATTCGTGTTTTACGTACCAATGAATTTAGTAGTAAAAATACCTCAGAGGTCTTTGATATTAAGTTTTGGGCTAATTGTAACACTGAGTGGGTCATCTATTTGGTGACCTGCAATTGTTCTGCTTTCTGTGTTGGAAAGACCTCTCGGGCTTTTCGTCTTAGAATTTGTGAGCACTTAAGTGACATTATACAAAGCATTGCTAATACGTTTGTTTTTAAACATTGTTTAAAACATGTATCTGCTTCATTTAAATTTGTTGTTATTGACTGCATCAGGGGGAGATGTAAAGACAAACAGTTTTGGCAGGAATTACTTAGCTCCAAGGAGAAAAAATGGATCATTAAACTTGGAGCATTGTTTTCACCTGGCCTTAATGACCAATTGTGAATTCTGTGTTTGGATTGGCCTTACAGCAGGGCCTATCCCTATATATGTGGATGTATTGTGATACTCTGTTTTTTCACTTTTGTATTTCACTGAAGAAGGCTCTGAGGAGCCGAAACCGGTTTGATGTATGAAGTCTTTTTGTAAAAAGTCTTTTCTGTTATTGTTATTTACAATAATAGTACTTTAGGGGGGGTTTCCTTCCCTATGACAATAAATTGTTTTTGGATGTGGCTACTACCAACACTTGCTGGCGTTTTTGTTTGCTGTGAAGTTTTCCTTGCTTGGCCGTGCAAGGGTTCCACGGGCACCTGCCTCTTTTTAAGGACTGAATGGATGCATGAGGAAGCAGGCAAAAAGGGGGTTATCAAGTTGCCATTGTGTAAGTCCTCCACTTGGTTATTAAACAGGGGAGATGGAAAAAGGTGTATGGAGACTTAAGCAAGACTGATAGTATGGAAAGTCAAAGAAATGGAGTTGGAGTAAAAGAACAAGTGTATTTCAGATATATCGGAGAAAGGCAAGTTTTAAGTGCTGGTAAAGTCAAAGTACACAGCGGTTAGCAGTGAGTTATCACAGGAGTTAGTTCTAAGGCAAGTAGTATTTAAACAGACATTGTAGACATCAGTCGTGTCAGCATTCATGTAGGGCAGCTTAGGGGAGAGGGGAACTGACAAAGATGAAGTGAAGTTGTGTGGACAGAAAGAGTTGTAATGCAGGCAGGTTCAAAGTTATGCAGTTTAGTAGTAATATTCTGCAAATACAGTATATATTGGAAGGTGTTAGCTAAGGAAAATTAAAAATGATCAAGAAACTGTTGCATAAAAAATAAATAGATTCAGGAGTGGGGAAAGGGTACAATGTTAGGCTTCCCGCCGAATAGAGGAATCGAGGGATGCTGACATCTTAGGTCTGCTATACAGAGCATTTAAGTCCCATCTGGAATAACACAGTCAGGTTTAGAGAAAAAATGGGAGTAGCCTGTAAGAGGAAGTGCAGAAGGGAACATAAGGGGATTGGCAAGTAACACCACAAAGCAAGTAATCACAGGTACAAAAGATGCCTTAGCCACATACAGACCCCTTACAAACACTTGATAGCATGAGGATTGTGTGATGTGGGATTTCACAAGATAGTAAAAGGGAAGATAGACTATTGTTTAGAAAAGTATACAAAGGGAGGGTTACTGATGGTAGATAAAGGCATACTAACATTATAAATGCAAGTCTGTGTGTCCAGCTTTGAACAAGAGATTTCACTATTAGCAGGTCATTAAGCCTATCCCGGCTCCAGGATGTAGCATGATGGAACCCTGTGACCCAAACAATATGAATTAGACTAGCAGCTTGGGATGGGTGGAGAAGGAGAAAGATTTGTCATCTCACCCAGTTTGGGCAAGAGGATGGAGTTTTCCATGATCTTACACATTCCCAGTGATGGGGCAGTGTTGTGAGTTGGTAACAGACTGTCATCATAAATTCAGGATAGGAGGAGATGGAACTAAATTACACCATGTGGTACTGCACGTGATGGCAGTAACCAATCAACTCACCCATCCTGCTATTCTAGCTACATATGGAGCCATTCTCAGTTTGGGGGCTAGGGAGTACTACAGGCACCAAAGTAAAAAGAGGCAATGTGAGTAGAGCTGATGGTCAGCTGGATGTCAGGGGGGAGGGAAAAAGGAGAGAGAGTGAATGAACACATGGCCATTAAGAAGATGCAGAATAAGTGTACTCCAAAACACAAGACCTTCCTGGATAGCTGGTGGCTTTACTTCATAATGGCATTGGATACTTTTTGCTCAGTATCTTACAAGTGTACAAAACTGGAACTTCAGTGGATAGGTTTTTAATGCATTATCTTTACAAATGAAGTTTTATCAGACGTATATAAAATTTTAATTTTGACATGACTGGAATGTTGCAACCAAAAACCTGTGAATTAAACTGAAAAAAAAATGGTGGTGCCCTGTGTGACTGCAGCTGTGTTGGCATAGGTTCATACTAGGCTATCTGCCCGAGGGCATTTACAAGCCTAGCCCATAGTTTTGTGGCTTACGCCACCCCTTTAGTATGGGGAACTATACCCATTATTTTGCTGTGCCTCTGTCGAGCAGTGACACTGAGGTAATCCCTGGGGTATATCTGCGATCTCCCATCCATTGGTCAAGATTTCTCTTGAACAAGGCCAGCGAGGTGCTCTGCCTCACATATACCGGGATTTTGTTCCACAGCATAGGGAGTCTTTGGGTGATGAATCTATCCCTCCAGCACGTCCTATTAATAGCCGTGTCGAGGTTTAAGTCTCCCGCCCTTGTGGCTCTGACGGATCTAGATTTTTGAGGTGAAGCATATTCATCAAATCTGGGTTTGACATGGCCTTGTATGTTAGGCAAAGGTCACCTCGGAGCAAGCCGTAGGCGACTGAATAGAGCTGGAGTTCTTTCAGTCGGGCAGCATATGTCATATGTCTGATACCCTTTATCCTTTTGGTGAGGAACTTTGTGGCCTCTCCAGCTGCTGCAAGTGTCGGGTCAGATACATTCCGAATGGGGCATTGTACTCAATCATTGGTCTGATGAGTGATGAGTATAGGGAGACTATGACCTCCCTTGATCTAGATGAGAATCCCTTCATGATAAGGTGGGCAATGTAGAAGGTCTTCCTAACTACTTTAGCTACATGGGTGTCGAATGACAGACTACTATCAACCTGGGTCCCCAGGTCCCTGATAACTTCTTCTGTGCTCAGTGGATTGCCACCTATTTGGTAGCTAGGGTAACCTTGTTTTTCCCGAAGGGTATGACTATGCATTTTTGGCATTTAACTTTAGGGCATGGCTCTGGCACCACTTAGGTGTTTCTGTGAGACGCTTCTGAAGGATATCTGTGTCAGATGTGTTTTCTACTATGGCCCAGTTTGCAGTCATCTGCAAACTTTGTCAGCCATAACCCTCCTGTGTTTGCTTGTACTTCGGAAAAGTAGATGCCAAACAAGAGTGGGCCCAGGACTGAGCCCTGTGGTACACCACTTGTGACAGGCTTTGAGTCTGACATGGCGCCAGCAACTCTGACCCTGTGGGTTCTGTCACTCAGCCAGTTTGCAACCCATCTTGTGATGTATGGGTTAACATTTAAGCTGATGAGTTTTTCAATGATACCCGAGTGGGGTATTGTATCGAAGGCCTTCGCCAGATCAAGGTAGGCTGTATGGACTGCCTTTCCCTCATCAATGGCTTTGGTGACTGTTTCGAAAAAGTCAACCAAGTTTAGAAGGCATGATGTGCCTTTGACAAAGCCAAACTGGGATGGATCCAAAGTCTGCAAATTCCCTATGTCTTTATTTATGAGGTCCATTATGATCCTCTCCATGGCTTTGCAGATAAGGCTTGTCAAGCTAATGGGCCGGTAATTTCCAGGGTCGGTGGAGGCACCGCCTTTGTGAAGTGGGACCACAGTTGTAGTGCGCCACTCCCTGGAGTGCGTATCCAGAGGTAAGACTATGATTAAACAGCTGTCCTAGCTGTGGGTTTAATTCCTCGTTGAGTTCGTGGAGCACACAGCCTGGGACACCATCAGGTCCCATGGATGCTGTGTTTTTGCTTTGGAGAGAGCAGTTCTCACTTGGGCGTTGGAGATGTTTGGGGGCTGCAATCGCTTGGTATAGATATCTCTCCTTTTGGGGAGGGGAGAAGTTTGCACTGAACCTGTCAGCCAGTATGTTGGCAATGTCTGTAGGATCAGTAATCTTCACATCATTTTGAACTAGTTCTGAACATATCTGGGAGTTTCCTCCCAGGTTTCTAACATAGCTAAAGAAGGCCTTATGATTGTCTTTTGAGTCTTTAGCTATTTTTCTCTCAAAATTTGCTTTGGATGATTTTATGAGAGCTCTTAGTTTTTTACTTATAGTGATCAAGGGTGTCTTACCTTTTAAGGATTTTGCTCTACCTTGTAGTAGCTTCCTCCTTTTGTTGTAAAGTTTGTTTATGGCTGGGGTCCACCAGACTGGACGCTTGCCTTTGGTACAAAGAGTCTTTGTTTTGCTTGGGATTGCCTTATCCATGCTGTCCTGCAGGTGCTGGTAGAAGGCATTTGTAAGTGATTCAGCGGCTTGAGTACTGTTTTCCATGCTCGGGGGCCTTAAAGGAGACCACATTAGTCTTTAGAAGTGTGAAGTCGCTTTCGAGAAGTTCTTTACTGTGGTCTTTTTTATTTCAGGTGGGGGTGGGATGAGGACCTCCAGCGAGATTAGTTTGTGATCTGATCTCACCAGTGAGGGGTATACTTCCGGTGTTGAACATTGTGCTCCCATGTTCGTGATGATGAGATCAAGTATGTTTTCTCCTCTTGTGGGGATGGTGACTAATTGTTCCATGGCATTTGAGTTTATGAATTCCAGGAACTTTTGGGCTAGGGTGTTTGGGCTTGAGTAGTGTTCCCAGTCTATATTAGGGTAATTGAAGTCACCTAGTATGATGGTGTTTGGTGATACATTTATCCCCTCTAGTGTTTTCAGGAAGGCCATGTGAGGTTCCTGAGTTTGTGAGGGTGGCCTGTAACATGCTACAATTTGCAGAGCAGTCTTGCCTATGGTTAATTGCACCTGGATGGTCTCCGATGCATCGTGCGTTGCCACCAGTCTTGAGTTGTGGGTGTCCTTGATGAATATGGATCCCCCCCCTCCTTTCTTGGTATTGTCCGGATTTTGGGGCCGGAACGCATGATATGAGGTAAAACCTGATAGTGCTGGGGTGCTCTCAGGAGCCTTGAACCAGGTTTCTGTCACAGCACAGACATCGATGTTCTCCATACTGAGAAGGGCCTCGAGTGCGTGCATTTTGAGATTTAGACTTCTGGCATTGAGCAGCATTACCCTTAGTTTTTTTCCTTTTTTGTGTTCTAGGGTGGTAGGTTTAGAATTTGAGCCTTGCCTAAAAATGTTCTATAGATATGCATATTTTGGCTTCCTTTATACAAAAAATCTTGAAAAATCAGTTTCTGCACTTCCAGTTGAAGGTAAAATAACTTACAGTAGACAGAAGTTACTAGAAATTAAACGGTCGACATCTGCATGTTGCTGGTTGGATGCCTTGAAGTCTGAGGAGTATCGGGGCCTACTACTTGCACAGAGCTATGACAGCTGTGTATTTTAACTCTTCACACTCTTAAGTGCCTGAAACTGGTAGAACAGGTTTCTGGAATATGCTGGACAAGGAAAAAGAGAAAGAGATGTCAGAGTACAAGGAAAATAGGTTGCAGAGCAGGTACTGATGTAAAGTTATAAGCAAACCCCTACGGGCCTGTACTACCAACTATATTGCCAGCTAATGTGAGATCAATGGACAGCAAGATGGACTAATCGAGACTGTAACTCTCCAACAAAAACACAGTGAGAAATACTTGTTTATTTTTGATTACTGAGACGTGGCTGCATGACAACTTAAATGATAGTGCAGTAAACTCAGCAAATTTTATGCTGTTTTGTGCAGACAGAAAACATACACAGTGTGGAAAGGCCAGAGGAGGTGGAGCCTGCATCTATGTTAGCAAAACATGGTGCAGCAACTGTGAAAACATACTATCACACTGCTGTGAGAACTTACTGAGTTCCTGTCCATTAAATGTAGACCATTTTACTTGCCCAAGGAGCTGAATGGGGTTAGTGTAACAGTGGTGTATATCCCCCACCTAGTGCTTATACCACTGAGGCTCTAAAATTATGCAATCAAATGGATGAGCTGCAGAGAAAATATCCTGACTTTGTACATGTGGCACTGGTGACTTTAATAAAGCAGATCTGAAAGAAGTACTCCCACACTACCATCAGTATGTGGATGTTCCAACAAGAGGTGATAATATCCTGGACGAGGTGTATGTAAATTTAAAGAAAGCTTATAAGGCAGGGCAACTTCTGTAAATGGGAAACTCTCACCATTATACCATCTTACTGTCACCAGCTTACAAACCTGCACTGGTTAGAGTGAAACCCACGAGGAAACAAATCAGGGTATGGCCCAAGTATGGAGGCCCTCCAAGACTGCTTTGAAAGAACCAACTAGGATATTTTCAAGGAGGCAGCCACAGTGAATCAGCATCGGAATGCTGATGAATACATTGAAGTAGTGATGGCATACATTTCAAACTGTGCTGATGGGGTAACAAATATCAAGAGTATCACTATTAGAGCTAACCAGAAGCCATGGCCCACCCCTAAGGTATATGAGCTTCTGAAGGAGAGAAACATAGCTTACAGGGCTAAGGACAAAAGCATCCCTAAGTGTAGCAAGAGGTAATCTGAGGTATAAAGTAGGCTAAGGAGGAGTGTGGAAGAAAGGTGCAGAGCCACTTTGAAGACATGAAGGATGCAAGGACAGTATGGCAAGGCATACAGATCAAAAACTACAAAATCAGATCAGCACAGTGTGAGGACAGTTTGAACATCTTCTTTGGTAGATTTGAGGGAAGAAACAACAGGTTGGCACTAAAACTACCCACCGATGAAAAGGATGCAGTACTCAGCACAGAGGTGATAAGAAGAGAGCCAAGGAGTGCAAAGTTACAGAAAGGAAGGTGCTACAAAGAGTGGTGAGGGTTGCAGAGAAGGTAACAGGCACCAATCTTCCATCGATACAACAACTTTATTCTGCAAGAAGCATCTGAAGGTTGCTAAAGTAATACAGGACACCACGCATCCAGTGCATGGACTGTTTAAGCATCTGGCAGGAGATATTGCAGCATCCGCTGCAGGACTACAAGATTCAATAACAGTTTCTACCCTACAGTCATTAGACCTCTGAACTATGGCACTAGTCCCAGAGGTCTAGCTACATAAGTCAATTTTAATTTATTTGTGCAATATATACTTACATATAGTAAGTACAGTATTTATTTATTATATCCATAGTATTATCTAACTCACTCAAGTGCAATATTAGATAAATAACTTAAGCATTGGTCAATCCATAGTGTGTTTTGTATTACTTTAAATAGGGTATTATTTTCATATACGAGTGTTAGTAAGGGTCTCTGCTCTTTATGTATTGGGAGTACTATTACATTTACTAGTTATGTTTATTCCTCTACTTGTATGTGTTGTTTCAGTTTCCTTTGTAATCTCAAGAATTGAGCTGATGCACAGAATTTAATTTAGGCTACACGTGTAGTTCTAAATGACAATAACATTTGCTTTGATTGACAATGGGCTACCTGACAAGAACTTGTGTGTGTAAAACATGCTAAGACCTCAAATCAAATATGTGCACCCCCTTCCACACACACACAAAACCACCCCTGTTCAGACTCCCATTTTGATTAAGTAAGAGGGGTGGCAGGGGTTTTAACACTAAAATTATACTGGCTTGTCTGTTACTCAAAAAGAAAAAAAACTTAACTTCACATCCTTACTGGCAACTCAATAATTTCAGTAGTGCAGTCAGGGTGTGTACTAATTTTAAGCAACATAACAAAAACAGAATAATGTACAAGGTAAAGTGTCTTAAAGGAAAATCCTGCACTTTTGCTGTAATGAGCACTTGTCCTATTTCTCTTTATACACGAGTCAGGCACATTTTAATCAACCAGGGGAGAGGTCATGGATAGCAATTCAAGAGTTGAAGGATTTTATCTGGGAGGGGAGAAGGGCAAGATTCAAATGGAATAAGTTGATCCTTCCAATAGAACAAGGTGTTTTTTGATTTGAAGGGGAATTTCAGAGCTACACAGTAAACGCTCATATACATACAGAAAGCAATAATTCAAAGTGGAAAAGGGATAATGATGAAATGGGGCAGGAGGAGGGGGTTACAAGAAATGAGAGACTTGGATTTTGGATGCAGCTCCTTAAGGAGAACAATAACAATACAGAATATTATAAGTAGCAGAAAGTATTCTAAGAACTAAGCCAACACAGGAATGAAAAAAAGAGATTCTTCTTATAGGGATGACTGCAATTAGGGGTACAATAGGCAAGTGGGAGTGAAATTTAATGGAGAGAACTGGAAATGGAGCCAAGCTGTTGTGAGCAAATAATTAGAGAGGGAAAGGTAATTGAATGGGAAGAGGCAAATAATTAATTTGGACTGCAGACAAGAGGTTGCCTTTGCTATCAACGATTGATACGAGTATAGGCAAAGAAAATGGAATAGGTGAATCTTAAGTGAATGACCAGCACTAGTAGGGTTTTTAATACAATCTAGAACAGAAGCAACTGTTAAAAAAAGATAATTAGTAGGTCATATAAAATATTGCATGATGACTACAGAAATCAAGGAGGTTAGAAAGGATTGGGTAGACAGACTGGATAAACAATTTTCAAAGAAACAATGGGAGGATGTATTATGTTTCAAATATGCAATAAAGTCTAGAAGATTTAGGACCTTTGCTTGGAAGTGTTTGCATAAGTATTTTTATACACTAAGCAGATTCCAAGTTTTTCCTCAGATAGACTGCAAATATTGGAGGTGTAATGGGGAAGAGAGAGAGTTTGCAGACTACCCTAAGAAGTACTAGTTGAGCAAATTGGTGCAACTAAGGCAATGATTTTTTTTGAGCTGTGATACAGAAGTGGCGTTGCCTAGACACAGAAAGGCCTTGCTGAATTTAATTCTAGTGGCTGGCAAAAAAGCGATTACTAGAAAATGGATGTCTAAACCAACAGGGCTAGAAGTAGTGAATACAAAGAACTGGATATGGGACCTTTAGAAAAGGGTAGGAACAAATTGCATAGAAAAAAATGGGAATTGTGGGAACAATACATACAGAATAATGTTTTCAAGGAGGAATTAGGTTTAAGGAAAGGCAGGGATGGAATTGGCTATGTAATGTTTCACAGACGACTGTACAGAAGATAAACGTCAATATAGTTTTCATTTATATAAATGTGTGACTACCTGTGTCACAGGATCATAGCAGATTACTAGGCTATCAACCCAGAAGACATTTTTAAGCCTAGCCGTTTCAACCCAATGTAATACCGTAGAGGTACTAGTCAATACCCAAGACTGCATTTAGTGATGACTGTCCATATCCAAGAGGGTTGTGGCACTATCCCTGTTAAGAATTTATGGTGCTCCATCCACTCATCTAGGTTCCTCTTGAACAGTGTCAGAGGTGCACTGTTTCACATGAATTGGTAGCCTGTTCCAAAGATGTGGCAGTCACTGGAAGATAAATCTGTCCCTCCAGCATGTCTTATTTAAATTGCAGGCAATATTTAAGTCCCTGGAATGGGTAGCCCTAGACCCATTTGATTTATGGATATGCAGTAAGTTCATTAGCTTTGATTCTGGATTGCGCTGTAGGGCAGGCATACATTTTCTCTAAGTTGTCTATATGATATGGAGTATAGTGACAGGGATTTTAGTCTGTCCATGTAAGGCACAAACTGGAGGCCCTTAATCTTCTTTCTTAGAAACCTATGAGGTCTCTAATTGCTGTAGGTGCTTAGTATGGTACATACCTAATGGGACGTTATACTCAATTATGGGCCAGATAGGTGCCAAGTACAGTTGGGTTATACCTTCTTTTGGTCTCGAGGCGATGCCTTTATTATTCAAGGAAGCTACATGGAAAGTTTTCCTTACAATGGTAGACACGTGATGGTCAAGGTTAAGGTCGCAGTCAACCTGTGATCCCAGTTCTCTTACTACTTCATGGGTACTTATGGTATTGTTATTGATTTGATAATATGAAGGGACATTTTTTTGTGCTCAAAGGAAAGATGATGCATTTCTTTACATTCAGTTTGAGACCGTGACTAATACACCAGTTGCTGGTCGGTGTGAGACCATCCTGGAGTATACGGACATCATTTGGGGATTCAGTGATTGCACCTAGTTTGCAGGTGTCCGCAAACTTTGTCAGCCAGAACTCTTTAGTTTTGACCTGAACGTCTGAGAAGTGTAGGCCAAACAGTAGGGGGCCCAACACTGACCCTTGTGGCACCCTGTTGGTAACAGGTCTGCTGGTTAATGTGGATTCACCCACTTTGATAGTGTGTCTGGTTTGTGAGTCACTTGGCAACCCATCTTACAACGAAGGTGTTTACATTTCGTTTGCTAAGTTTATTGGTAATGCCTGAATGTGGGATTGTGTTGAAAGACTTTGCCAAGTTGAGGTATGCTGTGTGCACAGATATGCCCTCATCAGTGGCCTTGGTCACACTTTCAAAGAAAGCCACCAGATTTAACAGTCATGCTCTGCCCTTCACAAAGTCAAATTGGGTACAATCCAGGGTTTGGAGGTCACCTATGTCTTTATATAGGATGCCTATAATAATCCATCCATGGCCTTACAGATGAGGCTAGTCAGGCTTATGGGTCTGTAATTCCCTGGGTCTGATACTAGGCCACCTTTGTGGAGGGGAATAACTGTAGCTGTTCGACATTCTGCAGGAACAAAGCCTGTGGTTAAGCTACGACTGAAAAGGCTACTTAGGGGTGATGCTAGTTCATGTTTTAGCCTGTTTAGAAGACAACTTGGGATGCCATCTGGTTCCATAGAGCCCATGTTCTTTGCCTTTGACAGGGCTTTGAGGATCTGCTCTTCAGATATGTAAGGTGGGGGGGGGGTTGTTGTAAGCTAGGAGGGGACAAGGGAGGAAATTTTTCACCATACCTATCTGCTAGCAGGACCACTGTTTCTGTGGACTCAGAGTGTGTTTGATACTGTTGGCCACTAGCTCTGCACATGCTTGAATCCTACCCTTTAGGGTACATACATAGCTGTAAAAAGCCTTATGGTTTTCCTTGGCAGTAATTGCTAGTTTTTTCTCAAAGGAGCTCTTGAAGGATTTGACAAGTTGTCTTACTTGCTTGTTAAGGCTGAGGAGGGTGCATTTCCATTCTTGGGTCCTTGTCTTTGTTTTCTTGGACATCAGCTTTTTGTGTTTATTGTAGAGTTTGCTGATACTGGAAGTCCACCATGGCAGCTTGATTTTACTTGGGGCTCTGGCTTTGATTCTGTTTGATACTGCCAAGTTTATACACTTATGCAAGTGATTGTACAGGGCTTTAGTCTAAGTTTCAGCATAGTTACCATTTTCAGCTTGGGGTGGGGATTGGAATGCATTTATACCTTCACCTAGGAAGGTATAGTTTGCCTTGTCGATGTTTATTTAGCCTGATTTCACCCTTTGTGAGTTCTGGTGTTAGTTCAAAGGTGACTGATTTGTGGACAGTTTTAACTAATGAGGGTCCAACAACAGCAGCAGTGCACCTGTTTGGCATGTTGGTGAAGATCAGAAATAGAATGTTTGTTCCTCTTGTCTGGGTATGGACAATTTGCTCCAGGAAATTTGAATTCACAAAGTCAAGAAACTTTTTGTGCTAGCAAGTTTGGGCTAGAGTAGGTTTCCCAATTGATGCTGAGATAATTGAAATCCCCCATAACCAGTGTGTTCGGTAAAATTTGGTTTGTCTTCAATTTGGTTAAGTAGGCTTCGTGGGTGTCATGACCCATGGAGGGGAATCTATAACTGGCTAGGTCTTGAATGATGGTCTTACCCACTGTAACCTGGACTTGGAGTAAGAATTCTATAAAGTTTTCTTGTTCAAGAAATAATTGAAATATCTTTTGTTTTCAGATAATAGTTGTACAGCTTACCCATCTACAAAGTTGGTCTAGATGGAAATCTTTATTTTGAGAAATACATAAGAGTACCACCACTGAGATATAACACTAGTGAAATCATGAGGTGGGAGACTTGCTACCACATTAAAAGTTGATCAGAGGTTCAACAGAAGTCAGTTATCCGAGGATATCAGACAAAGGTATCCATTTGACTACACATAACCATTTTAGCAGTACCCCTGTTTCAATGACATATAATTCTGACATGCTTTGACTGAAGCTTTATCCTGACAAAATCCACAACAAAAATCCTCAGGGTTGTACATTATAGTTAAAAGAGGAACGTAACATGAAATGTAATCCCTGCTGGAGCATAAATAAAAACCACACTAGATAATTTCCAGTAAGGTACAGTGACTGGGGGGGTTTGGGTATTGGTGAACTGAGCTCTAACCACATGAGCCTTTTTTTCACAATGTGGAAATAAAAAAATCTTAATATGTTTTCTTCTGATACTGAAGCATTCCTTCATTTTAAAACTTGCTTTTTCAAATCACCAGTCCATTATAATCTTGGATGGATGGACATTTGGCAATGGCGAAAGGTCAACTGTGTCAGAAACCCATTTTCAGTGGAGGCTCAGGGAGAAAAGCTTCAAAAACAATGCAAAAGATTTAAGTTATAGGTAAATATTATATAGGTTCTAATACAAATTCAAACACTAGTAGTATTTTACAGTTAACATAAGCATACATATATCCATAGAGAGAATACAGTTTTGTCATGAAGACAGATAATTGCAGCAAATTATAGAAGTTCAGTCTAAAATTCTAGTTTAGAGATTAGCATTATTGGCAAAGCAGATTTAATTCTACAAAAGATAAACTATATTAGTTTTGCTTTGAGTGTATAAGGGTAGAAGTTAAGTAAAGATGAAAGTAAGACGCATGGAGGAGTAAATGATTGTATAGAGATAGTAGAAGTAAGAAATTTTCAAAGGCAGGAAGGCATGTAAGGAGGTAAATGTGGATAGGTACTGAAAGAGATATAGGAGGGTATTATAGTAAGAAAAGTTAGGGAGGTTAAAGTGATATACATTCTGAGAGGTATAGGAGAAAAATGCAATGATTTTACTATACCTGCTTCTTTGACAAAGATGAGAAATTGTATTTGAATTAGTTCAGGAGAAATAGAAAGCAGGAATTAGAAATTAGAGAAGTACAAAATTCCAGGTGATGGGAAAGGGAGAAGAGTTGAAGATAAAGTATGGAAGGGTAAGAGGAAGTCAGGGGAGCTAGATTAAGTATGGTAGACAAGTTAAAGAGCAAGGGCATATGCAAGCGTTGAGAAAGTGATTTTTAGTATAATTTTGTAAGTCTTAAAGGAATTTAATGCACTGATGTTTGGAGGTAGGGCATTCCATTGTCTTGCAATGGCATAGGAGTAGAGGCTGTGACCAGCTCTTTTGTAAGGTTTGTATACATTTAAAAGCTGTTAATCTATAGAATGGAGATTTCCAGGAGGGGGTGTAGAGTTGCAAGATAGGTTTTAAGGCAGGGCAGCAGTCTGGTTTGTAAATTATTTTGTGAGCAAGAGATAGCTGTACAAAGTTAAGGTAATGAGTTTAGTTCATTGAGGGCATGACAGTGGTGTGTGCGATAAGGTGCGACAGTTGCAAGTTTGGTTGTTTTATAACAGCATGATCGAAGTTTGCTCTTTAGGGATGTATGGAGGTTGGTGAGAATGGGGGTACCATACAATAGGGAAAGGAGCAGGAAGGTATTGACAAGTGTTTTTTGGTAGGATTGTCCATAAAATGTTTGTGTCTATAGAGTTTACCTAGTTTGAAATGTGTTTTTTAAATAGCACCACAAACTCCCAAATCGAAAAAGAGGAAAGGTAATTGGTAATAAACATTATTACAGATAAACTGTCAAGTAATGAAACCAGATAAAGGGGAAGGGTGATTTTATGGACTCAATTGATTATGAGACTCACATGTTTAGTATTCTGAGTGATGAAAGCTGAGAGTATTATATCTAAGAATTAAATTACTATTGCTTATACTAAAATTGACTTTTTTGTGAAGGACCATTTATTTCAAGGAACGATAGATAAAAACAAAATGTGTTTGTTCCTAAGCCACGTATTTCAGCTTTGTTTGGTGTTATAGAAAAACCTTCATTCCACCCTATTGTGGCAGGAGCTGGATCTAAAACTGAACCCTTTCCATTATATGGGGACTAATTGTTAAAGAAAGTTAAGTCTCGAAAACATATATCTAAGGATTCTTGGGACTTCCTTAAAAATATAACTGAAGACAAATATGATAAAAATTTAGTTTGTAACTATAGATGTTAAAGAATTATTCCCCAAGTATACTACACATGAAGGGATTAGAATGATTCCATGATTCTGCTAGAAGGTAAGTATTTAAAAAATGATCAGGTAAACTTACTTGTAGAATTGATGGAAACTATCCTGAAGAACAATTTTATGTTTTTCAGTGGAGAATACTATAAACTGAAAAGGGAGTAGGAATGTGGGCCGCATGTACCCCCTTAAACACCAACTGTATTTTATACTATTGGGAGAAGAACTATGTTTTTAATACAAACTGGTTTAAATACATAACACACTATACCAGGTTTGTGGATGATGTTTGTTTTGGAAGGGCCCTGAGTACAAATTGAAGGAATTTTTGGTTTACATTAATGAAACTACTGATTTTTTTAGGTTCACTCTCACTATCTCTAACCAAGCAATCAACTACTTGGATGTTACAATTTACAAGGACCATATTAACAATAGTTTCAATCCAAGATTTTTCAAAAAAAAAAAACACTTTTTCTAATTCATATTTACATTTTAATAGTGGACACCCATTCCCACAGAAGAAGGGGATTATTAAGGGCCAACTGATTAGGGCTTTGAGGATGTGCAGTGAACAAAATATTTTTATTAAAGAAATTAAATTCATTAAGGAAGTTTTTATACAATGAAGCTATCTGAATGGGTTAATAGATAAATTAATGGATAAGGTAGTGAAGGACAGAAAACAAAACTATAGCCCTTTACTGGGATTAGGGAAAGGTGTGAATACTAACAAAACTGTTGGAAATGAATGTTATAATACAGCCTTTGTATATACATTTCCCCATCATCTTATCAGGTAGAAAATATTAAGAAATATTGGAGGGGTATTGACAGTTAATCCAGATATAAATAAAATTATTCCGGAGATTCATATGTTCATCAGGAAGAGATACGAACTTAAAGATGTTTGAAAAAAATGGGAAGGTGAACAGACAAAATTATAACTAAGAAACTTGGAACTTACAAGTGTGGGTTCTGTAATCAATGCGCTTACATGGCAGATAAGATTTTTTTTTTTAAGCAAGGGGTGTGCATTTGAAATCCATGGGTCTTTATAATTGTAACAGTAGAGGGGTAGTGTACTTGGTTACATGTGAGGCATGTTACATTTTTATTGAGGAAACGAGTATATGAACATTTATACAACATAGCTAATGAGGAAGAAACTAATGCACTTTTCAGACATTACAAAGGTTATACTAATGGCAAGTTTGCATTTTATGTTTTACAACAAGTAATACAAGACCCTAGGGGGTGAATGTTGGGAAGCCAGATTAGACTATAGGGAATTATTCTGGCAAATAAAATTGGATGCAGCAAAAACCCCAGGTCTGAACGAACAGATTAATATCAAGTGTTCTCAAGGTAAGGGCTGCTAAACTGTAGATTTAACCATTTTTTAATAGAGAAAAGCTTTTACATGAATAGCTTATTTTATTCAATCATGGAAGCACAATATTTAATATTAAATACAATTTTAAGGTTGTTTAGCATTTTTATGAAGTGTAAGCAATGTTTAAAAATGTTATAAACACTCAAATGTTAATTTTAACTAAAAATGAGGGGGAGGCTCTGAAGGGTTTAGTGATTGGTTGTTTGAAATATAAAAGCATTGTGTTTTTTTATATACATTGTTCAGATGAAGCTTGGGAGATTCCCAGGCAAAAGCGGTTAACCTGTCTTTGGAGAATTTGTCCTTTTGGAGAATTGACATTAAAATTGTTTTGTTCCTATTCGTTGAACCTTTTTTTTTTTTTTAAATAGTGCTAAGTGCATGTTGCTCAAAAGTAAGTTTATCATCTATAATGATACCTAATAGCCTAGCCTGAGATACAATTTCAATGTTGTTTTGAGTATACTTTGAAACTGTGCGAAAGGGGTTTTGGTGAGAACAATAGCTTAATTTTATTAGGATTAAGTACCAATTGTGTTTCATTTAACCAGGTTTCAATAGAGGTGAAGGCATCCTGTCTAATGTTTAGGAGATGTTGAAAGTTGTTGGAGAAGGAGATAATAACAGAGTCATCAGCATATTGGATAAGTGTACTTTGAAGGGAGGCAGTATGAAGGTTGTTAATAAAAATGTTGAAAAGCAATGGTCTGAGAATGGATCCTGGCAGGACTCCTGTTCCATTAAATTGTATTTTGACAAACTAGTTTTCCACCTGACACATTGTGCAGTCGTTAAATAATTGGAGAAACATTTCTGGGTAGGTTGAGAACATCCTAGAGCTGATAATTGTTTTAACACTTTATAATGTGACACTGCATTGAAGGCCTTTGATAGGTCTAGCAGGATTACTGATCTTATTTGGCCAGTGTCCATAGCTTTATTCACGAAGGATAGTAGTGCAGTGGAAGTGCTATGTGCTGGTCGAAAACCATGTTGGGTAGGTGCAAGGAGGTTGTTATCTGAAAGAGCTTTTAGTAGCTGTATATGTATGCATTTTTCCATTATTTTAAATAACAGGAAAGAGTAGAGATGTCGATAATTTGTTAAATCATTGTTTTTTTCCCCCTTATGTAAGGGGATTATGATGGATTTTTTCCAGATTATGGGGACATCAGATTCTGAGATAGATCTATTTATTAGAATGCTAACTGGGTAGGCTATTGTGTCAGCAGCAAGCTTCAAGTATTCTGATGGAAGGTTATCAGTGGATAGGGAGCAAGGTTTTATGTATTAGTGAGGTAGGTACAGACTGGAGAGAGAAAGTAGGAGATGTGGGGCTAGCTATAGAGGTCCCATGGAGAGGAAAGGTGTATGTGCTTGACTTCCAATTAACTGAATCTGCTAGGATTAAATTTTCTATATGCCTGGAGTTTGTATTAGGTGTAGAACAACTGACAAGTATACTGTCAAAGTGGGAGTTGCACGTCAGCTATGTGACATGGCTCTGTCTGGGGCTGTTTTTTGAGGTTCCAGGACTAGAGAGTGCCCAAGATAGTTTTCCAGAACTTTTGGGGATTATTCTTTTGGCTGGATAATTGTTGAGAGAAAAATGTTTGTTGGCAACAACTATTTTTTTTTTTGCTATATTTTGTAGTGGTTTATAAAGGACATTTGGTTTCATTTTTATTTCTACTTCTTTCCAGGCTCTGTCGCTGGTCAGTAATATTTGTTTTGTGGTTTTAGTTAACCAGGGAGCATGGTTTATTTTAGTCCTTTTGGTTCAGAGGAGAGCTAGAATATTGAGAGTACCTAAGAATACGTTGTTGAAGTGACTAATAGCATCTTCCAATGATAATGTTTTTAATGGAGACCATTTTATTGCTTTTCAGATGTTAAATAGTTGTTGGTTGAATTTGGTTAAAATTTATTGATGTTTATAAGTATGGGGTTTAAGCTCTTGAGGAGGGTCCTATAGGTATATGCTGGTAACTGGACAATTAGGATGTTTGGGAGAGTGCTGGAATTGGAATATTTGTGGGGATCTGTTACTAGGATCCAGTCTAAGGTTGCATCTAGTTAGATTATTATTTTGCATTCTGGTAGGACTAGTGATAAGCTGTGTAAAGCCATGAAGGTTTATGCTATTTATTGGGGAGTCCATGATTAGATTTTTCCAGTTGACATTTATATCACCCATAATAGTTTCACAGGCAATATTGCAGGTAGTTCAGGACAGAAAATCTAGTGTTGGACTATTTTGACCAGGGGGTATATAGACTACTCCATATCTCTAGGGATGCTAAGAGAAGTTTTGCAATACCAAAAGAAGGGACAGGTTTATAGAGGGGGGTTATTACAAAGGTGTTATAATAGATTAGTGTGACACCACCTCCTTTTTTATGGATTCTGTCATTTCTTAGACTATCCTATCCTGGAAGGACCATTTCAGCATCTAAAATATCTGGTTTTAACCAGGTTTCAGTAACTGCTACTATATCAAGGAGTAGTGAGCAAGCCACGAGTGAAATTCAATAATTTTATTGCAGATGCTATGAATGTTTAGTGTTGTTAGTAGCAAATCTTTTGTGGTGGGTGGATGGAGATAGGAGACTGTGTAGGTCCAGGATTAGAGTAAATATCCCCAAATTCAGAAAGTTTGAAAGAGTTTATGAGATAGTAAAAGGTGGCTAGCATTATTGGTAAGCTTTGAGACAATGTATGGTATACATTTGGTTTTGTTATTGGTGGGAAGGAATTGGATTTTAGAGAGGTGAATGTTAAGTTCAACTAGTGTGACTAAAATGGGGTCTATATTATGTGAGGAGTCTACTCTTCAAATACATAATTGACAAATATACAGCGAATGCTGTAAACTGCGAATGGCCACATCCACAATTTTTTCCTCTGGGAAAAAATTCAAGTGGCTGTAAAAAAAAAAAAAAATTAAAACTAATCTAGGGGGCTTAACCCCCCACACCACTCCAACTAAATATACCAACTCCGCGATCACTCTACATTGAAGAAAAGGGAAATTCCTGATAATGGCCAAATGAATTTTTTCCCAGAGGAAAAAAATTAACAGACATAGCTTTTCACAGTTTACAGCGTTCACTGTATATTTGTTGATTATTATGTGTTCGAAGCATAGACTCTTCGATGACATGATATAGACCCACTAAAGTGTTAGAGAAATGTATCTATGTGGATATGAAGCATTAAGGCCTAGGTAGATAGGAGTTGCAATCCACCTCCCTCATGTGCATTTTATTAATACGCCTAGGGAGCTGAATAACAATATTATGAAGATAATATATTGTGAGGGGGAAAACACAGTGTTGAGTTTAAAGGTAGTAAAAAAGTATATGGTAAAGGCAGAGAGAGGGGAGAAAATTAAAGTTTAGTAGTAATGTAAGATAGAGTACAAGTGGAAGTAAAGTAGGAAATAAGGTTTACTAAGTTAGGTGAGATCCTACAGGAGGGATGAGGTAAAATACTTGCAATTTTGTAGGTGTAAATAGGTGGAGTTGAATAGTTGGCTTATTGGCTGGTGTTGATGAGGGGGAGGAGTGTACAGGAAATGTTTGCTTTGCAAGGGGAGTGTTGATAAATGAGATAACAAGGGGATGGAATGGGATGGGGTATGATTGGTAGAGTGTGGGAGGAGCTTAGTGGGAGGGGAAATTGTTAGTTGGCTATAAATGTAATATATTTAGGTGTGGTTGGGAATGGGTTTAAGGTAGGGACAGCAGAGCGAGTCTGAGCAGAGTGAGCCCAAGCCAAGCAGGTTGAGCTAGAACGTGGCAGCCAGCAGAAAAAAAACAACACTGTAAAGCAGAGAAAATGTGAATACTGGAGCCTAGTTAGTGCGTGGTAGAGGACAGTACTTAGGCTTAAGTACTGTGACTAATGAGAACTAGACGAGGGTTTACTGAAAGTTAGGGGATAGAAGCAATACTTACTAAAGGGGAAGTGAGTAGGCGTTAAAGGTGGCGTAGAGCAGCTAGGTGAGGATGGGACAGAAAGGGGAATGGGTAGAGCAAGAGAATGGGTCAGTCATGAGTGAGAAGCCTTAGCTCACAGAATTAATGCAGTACAGAAGCTCACAGAATTAATGCAGTACAGAAGCAAAGGATGCTAACATACAATTAAGTTGTTCGTGGGACAACAGTTTCTTTGTAGGGAGGGAGAGATTTTCTAGCAGCTGTACTGCCTTTGGACCTGTGTTTAGTTTACTGGAATGGCCAGGTCTTGTACCCTTAGAAAACAGTAGTCGCCATTCTTAAAACTTAGAATAACTGTTTCCACACACCACTGGGACCAGGCAGAAGAAAACAAAACAGCAGAACCATAGAGTTTTTTTCTTCTAGATCTGCTTTTTTTGACTAAGTGGCAACTTGCCCTCCTTACAGCTGGAAATTGAAAATAAGGTGGGAGCAAACTTCTCCCTCCTCCTGATTAAAAAAAAAGGGATTAAAACTGATCATGCAGAAAACTGTATCCAAATATATGAGTGCAATATGAGCAGTGTGGCTCTACCAACTGAAAAAGCCATTCCATGAATGCAAGTTCCCCACTCAACTCTATGCTTTGCAGAAAAGTTGAAAAACTCTCGGAAACATAAATGTGCTCAGAGGAGGAAGAAAATTAGCTGTTTTTTTTTATCAATGAAGCTAGAATTGAAAAGTTTCTGAGCCCAGGACCACTGGTTCTTTTGAGTACACCCAGGAAGAGGGAACACACTCATAAGCCTCCCCCAAATAGAACTGGACAGCTACTGCTGTTGGCATAGATGGCTCTCTAGTAAAGGGAAGCTGTGATCCATGCAGTTATGTAATGGACTAACAACATTATTAAAGCTGTTAAGGGTACTCTTACATCAGCAGATTTGTTAGAAAGTGTAAAAAGCAGAGTTTGAAAGCAAATGAGTATGCACATGGTGTGGTCAGTATACTACTTATAAAAATGCTCAGTATCTGTGTGATAATGTGAGGTATTGCCAGTTATGCCAGGAGAGGTAGGGTAGTGGATATGTAATATATGCTAGTATAGCTAGCTGGAGTTTTAAGAATTATACTTCATTTGTATATCAAACCGATTTGTACAGATGCTGGTGTTGAAAAATATATTTGTAAAGCTGTTTGTTTTAAAAATGTACTAACAGTATGTCCTGCTGGATAGAAAAAGACTTGTCAGACAAATTAATATTGTAACAGAGGATACTAGAAGAGAAGACCAAGCTCAGTTCCAGCTAACTTTGAAAAATAATATGAAATTAAATTAGTTGCTAGGAAAGAGTATGGAAACCAGAAGTCAGATGATATATCCACTAGAAACACAAAAAAATTCTCTCCTGAGGTCCTCTACACTTTACTGTGCAACTGTGACTGGACCCCCTAAAAACCCTCCCACTTGACCAGGCTGTAGCATATTTCAACAAAACATTTCTACAGCACCTAGACACTGTCACTCCATTGCGCAAAATCAAGGTTAGAACCTCTACAAACCCCTGGCTCAGTAAAGAAACCAAACAAATCAAGTCCAGAGACACTGCCTGGCGTTACTATCAAAAAAACAAAGAAACACAAAGCCTAAGTACCAAGAACTGCGCAACCGTGCAAAAAAATGCATTAGGCTGGACAAAAAAATCCTACTACACAACATTACAAACTAAATACCAACACAACCCGCAAAAATTTTGGCAAAATGTAAACCAGCTACTAAAATCCACCCAAAAGGCTACCCCCAAACCAACCACCCCTGACACTAAAGTTCCCATCGAAACACAATTCAACTCCCACTTTGTGAACTCAATTCTATCCTTAGTATCACAGGACAGTTCCTTCCTCACTATCCCCCCCAACACAAATAACTCTAATACAAGCTTTACCCTCAAAACAGTTTCCACCACTTCAATCAAAAGCATGCTCTCCAAACTAAAAACCTCATCAACAGCAGCCGACCTACTCCCCAGCTATTTCTTGAAACTTACAGCAGATGCTATTGCTATCCCAGTCTCCACTCTCATAAACAGATCAATTGTTGAAAACTATGTGCCCAAACTCTGGAAAATATCCTATGTTACACCCATACATAAAGGCGGGACCTCCACTGAACTTAATAACTACAGACCCATTGCTTTACTCTCCCCTGGCCAAAATCCTAGAAAAATGCATCCATACCCAGATGCTAAACTATCTCCTAGACTGCAACATCCTGTCACCTACTCAGCATGGTTTCAGACCTGCCCATAGTACCACTACAGCTCTCCTCTGCTTCACAGACACAGTAAACCATCTAAAAAATGAAGGTCTGCAAGTGTCAACTCTTTTTTTGGATATGTCCAAAGCATTTGACACAGTCTCACACCAAATCCTGCTAAACAAACTAAACCAATATCATCTATCTAATTCCACTCTTACCTGGTTCCAAAGCTACTTAACTGACAGGTACCAAGCTGTGAAATGGGAAAATTCTCTCTCTCCTCAGCTGCCCATAACTATAGGAGTCCCACAGGGTTCTATCTTAGGACCACTACTATTCACAGTCTTCACAAATGACCTCCACACAGCATGCATCTATAATTCAGTATGCAGATGACACTACCTTAATCTGTGCTGCACAAAACATTCCCACCCTCCTGCAAACTAGCATTCTCTGACGTTGAAAACTACCTTACCAAAGCCCAACTTATCCTCAATCCAAAGAAAACTCAGCTTATGATTATAACCAGTTCTAACAAAAACACTAACAGTCAATTCACTATCTACTCCACAAATGCTACTCCAATTGCTCCAGTGGCACAGGCTAAGCTATTGGGAATAACCATAGACTCCCACCTAAAATTTGATAGTCATCTGAACTTAACTATTAAAATACATGCCAAACTGGGGTCACTCTACCGTACCATTTCTTACCAACAACACAAGATCAGCCATTGCTCGCTCCCAACTTCTATCCACCCTACTCTATGCATCTCCCATTCTGACTAATCTCAATAAAACTGAACTAAACAAAATGGAAGCTTGCTATAACAGAATTGCCCGTTTTGCTGCAAATTGCTCATATAGAACTCATCACTGTACTGCTTTGAGACAGCTCCACTGGCTTGAACTGCCCAACCTCCTAACCTACAATCAGCTCTGCCTCTGTCATTCTATCTATTGCCTCCCCAATAAGTGTCCTGCCCTCAAAAACCTAGTACAACATCACTCAGCCAAAAGGCCTCTTAGATCATCAAGCAAACTACTACTAGAAGTCACCAACAGCTACAATAGCTTGGGAGATGCACTATATAGTAGTTCGGTGGCTAAAAAATGGAACTCTGTCCCTACTAGCATTCAAAACACATCCAAAGCCTCCTTTAAAGATCTCATCAGGCAACATTTCAAGCAAAGTTGGCAGTGCCATGATTGCTCCCCAAGCTAGTGAAAGCGGATAACATATGCATACTAAATCTAGAGCAATTTATAATAGTTTTTCAATCTTACTCACAAACACTGGCTAATCTACAATGTATGTACTGTACCCGTGTACTATGTATGTATTCTACCTACATTCCAAAGTTCAGCTGTACACCACAAATCTATTACTTACCTTTATTTTTAAAATTAATATCTTTTTTGATTGTTCTCTCCACTGTAACTGTTTGTGCCGCATACCACTGTAAAAACATGTCTCTTGTAATTTGTGTGTATACTGATTATGTCTAAATAACTAAATGTGTCTGTAATTTTTCTTTGTGGAGCTTTTCTCCCCGGGCCTCTGCTGAAAAAGGGCCTTTTCGGCTCAGTCAGACACCCCCGGTTAACGAATGAAAAATAAAAATAAATAAATGTGATGTCATTCTGTAATCCAGGGCACAAATGATGTTTTAATACTAGAGGAGACTGAAGTCTCAGAGCAGTCTGTTTTTGGAACCTGAAAAAATAGGTCCCCACACCCACTTTATCTTGCCTTGCTCTAGTAAGTGACCAGGAAATAGTAATTCTTTAGATCAGTCAGAAAATATAGTGAGATTAGTTAAGTACGGTTTTCTGCATCTGTGTGAATCTATTCATCTGTATTTTAATATTTCTTGTGATTGAAACTCATTTTATTGTAAATAGATATTCTATATTTTAAGGTTCTTTCCTTTTATTATTAAATATATTTAAAATATTCATTGTGACTGGTCCTTTAGAGAATATTTTAAATTTTCATAGTACTTATTTTCATTTAGCGACAGTGGCCACTCCTGCTTGGAGCAGGAAAAGAGAGAGATATTGGTGGAGGCGACTTGGCTTGGACACTTGGCTGAGGACTCAACTCTACAGCTTTGCCAGTGGGGAGTCTTACTGGGGACATGGAGGGAGACCGAGAGAGAAATCCAGACCCCAAACTGTGTGTGTTCCCTATGTGCTCTTAAAGGAAATTGTGCTTGATGCAGAGATCTGCACCTGGAAATACTACATGCATCTATTTTTTGTTCCAAATGAACATCCTTCTCCAATGTCAGTTGAGGATTCAGGCGCCTTGGTTACTGACTGGCTCAGAGAGGGGACATCACAACCTGTAGCATGCATTTTATGTTTGACTGTTTTTGGTCTTAAACCTTTTTAGGGAGGCTGGCCACTCATCCAACTTCCCTTTCATGGGGGAGGGTGGGCTTGAGGGTGATGCCCCCCCCCCTTTTTTTTTTTTTTTTGGTAGTACAGTGAGCATCCACCTGGAGTGGGTGGCTATCCACAGAGATGTTAGTAAAGACTAGGTATCGCTTTAGGCTACTAGAACTGCCCTTGTATTTTTCTGACTGCAGAGAGATAGATTAAGATAAAGTTACATAAAATGCTTAACATTACTTTATTGCACACTTTTCAAGCTATACTTGTCAGATGGGCTGTCACCTATGAGTTTGATACAGGTTCTGCAGCATGTTTAGGCAGCAGAGCATCTGATACACAAAAATGGTTTATACAAATAAATATTACATGCAGCACCAACTACTACACCTGCACAATGCCAAGAACTACCACATGGAAAAAAAATAACCAACAGCATAATTCAAAGTAATGCGTTTATTTTCACAAAAAGAGTGCTTTATCCCAAAAGTTTATACATTTGTATATTTTTTTTTAACTTTTAGCACAAAATGTCAGCATTTTTTCGTTACCTAAGATTTGTAAGTATGTCATTTTACCAGAAAATCAAGATCTGCATATGAGATAGAGACAACGTACACAGAAATAAATCCTCAAGTCTCATTTTCAGGTGACTGTAGAAGAAAAACCAGGACAGAAAAAGTGAGTGAATGAAGACACATTTCCCACAGTTTTTTTAAACACCAGTTTACAAAAAAAAAACTCTACACAGTATTTAACATCTCCATCACTTAAAGATTACAGTACAAATTTAACATTTAACAGTTGGTTGATGAACGAAGACCAAGCAATATCTTTGACATTTGTAGGAGAACAGTGTTAACTTCAAGTATTTTCCAGTAAAGTAAAACAATTGAACATTTGGCTGCTGTTCGTCTGATGTAACAAGGTTACATACCCATAAGCAACTCAATATCTCTGTACAATGTTAACTCACACAAATGTACTTCTGTGGTTACCTCAGTCCAAAACAAACAAAGAAATGCACAATACCTAGATAATCCCAATATGCTGCTTTATGGAAGAGAAAACTCATTTCAGGTATTTAGTTTAGCTTTAAAATGTTATAAGTGCATGTTCTAGGTACTTGTCAGTGTTCAGAGATTTCTTTCTGTTGCTGCACTCTGTGAAGCCACTCTCCTATCACCAGTTAAATTATTCTCATTAGGTGTTTTGTTTAATTTTGAATTTTAATCTTAACTAAAGCAACCAATATCACTGACTCTTTTTTTAAAGCATTTTTCTTTTTTTTTTTTTGAGAAAATGATTTAAGGGTAGAGAATTGCATCTTGACAACAGATTTTAAATGGAGAAATTGCAAGATATACCTGGCAGCTGTAACAGTCAAACCTTGACTTGAAGAACCATCAATCTTGCAGTCTTTTCTAGATACCCATTTCAAGTACCAGCGCTATATGTATGAATACGTGCAAGGTAATTTCCCAGATATATGGTACAAAGACACTAACTTTGGAAATGTGCAGCTGTGGTTATAAAACAGTAGTAGAGTAGAGAAAATAATACTCAGAAACCTGTGATGAAAAGGATACCACAGGTGAAACTACCAGGACTGTAAGGATGGATAAAATGCACTGTGGGACAAAGAAGATAGCAGCCATTGGGCACACAAATGCAAAATATACACTTTTTACAGATGTGTGGCAATGCCTACACATCCTATTTTAGTTCAACCTGTTGACCATCTTGTCTCACTTCTTCCTGCATTGGTGTGGCAATTGCTTTATGTTGGTGCAATGACTTTCACCTGCCTGGCAGGTGTAGTGCTACCCCCCCCCCCGACTAATGCATGCACAAATATAGTTCTTTGATGTTCTAGTATTCATACAACGTGATGCCTCCTCATCATGGCACAGAGACATTTAAGCACCTCTTTAAAAAGTGAAGACCTGCTTCTGTATCATTTCTTTCTTTTCCTTCTGTTCAAAAAATCTGCACACCTCATCCAATTGCAATTGATAAAATTATGGCAAGTCAGTGATTTTTTTTTTTCTTGTTTCTTAGGCTTTGCTCATCACTACATTTTTAGTGTCCAAATCATCAATTTTTAATTACAAATGATGGCCCAACTAAAACCCATTTATTACATTTTAAATGCAAATGTCTTGATTTATATAGAATAAAAATGAATGTACTGCCCTACTATAATACAACAATTGCAAAATGGTCTGGCCAAATAATAATTTGCCAGACAATTGGCAGAAACTGTTTTGGGACACATACATTTTTTTAAAATTTTGCAGAAGGCATGAAAGAATATATGGACCAAGTACTTCTATGATGTGTACTTAGAGATGATGGCTTGGCTTGCTTCAGTCTGAACCAGCAAAGCATCTAAAACGGTCATCTGCCTACACAACTGATGCAGATTAATTTATTTGATAGACTAGCTAATATCACTTTATTGGGTGTTCCATTCTGGATGTGCAAGAACATTTTAGATGACGGGAGGGGGATACAATGGCAATGTTAGCCAGTTTTACATCCATGTGACACACACATGGTCTTGCAGCAGTTTGACTTCCTGTGATGATCTTTGTTTTACATACTACTTTATTGTTAGCAGAATGTTGGCCTGATCGGGTAGTTGACTCTAAGCTTTTCACTAGCAAAAGTATTCCACAATAAATAGGACTCCTGGTGTCTAGAGCCTCAGCTTGATTTGTGGCTAAATATTTATTTATTAGACTCTACAGATTTGCTTCCTTCTTCCCAAATTTCCTATTATCATAATGTACTGGGAAGTTATTACTTGCGTGCAGTGCTTACTGCTCATCTTCCAGGGAAAGCACATTTATACTGCTTGACAGAGAACATCACTGTGGGTGTTCTCAAATATAATACAAACTCATATCATCATAAAACTTTCTCTAATCACCCAATAAGCGATGAACTCCCAAGTTTACCAATATGCCTAGACAGGGAGGTTCTCAATTCAGCTTCCATTTTAGTTCTGGCCAGGTCAACAGGAATTCCTATCCATACAATAGCCTTATACAGCTTAATACTAAACTTTGGAATTACCTAATTTGTAACAGTCAAAGTTGTCACTTCTTCTGAGGATGTCACATGGCTATACCTCATATTCCATATATATTTATTACCACAGTGAACATTACCTTGTTGCTTAGGAAATATGGCCTTGTTAGATTGTGTTTATCAATACAATAACCATTTTTACACACTTGTGCTGAAATATCATAGTAAGGTACTGCAGTGAAGAACTTGCCTTTAATCCAATAGGGTCAGTTTACCACACAAGAAAAAAGGACCCATATGAATAGGACATATAGGAACCTTATAAGGCTTTATGTAGAAGCTCAGGAATCAGTTCTTCATGTTGCTGAAGTCCGCTATCTTGGCTACAGCTGCTATTGTGTTGAATGTGGTACAACTTCACATTTTAAACTGTCACCATCAGAAGTGACAGTTTTAATGCAAAGAACCAAGAAGCCACTTCACCTGCCCACCATAAAACAATAAAAATCTTTGTTTTTCAAATGTATGCTTAACAGCTTTGGTAGGCCATTTCAGTTGTACTTTTAACAGCTTCAATTAAATTATTTTTTCTCAACTTCAGCATATAAACTTTAAAAATTAGTAGTGGTCAAAGCAATGAGATGTCTGATTTCTAATTCATGGCACCCCAACACAAGACAATTATATCATAGCACTTTTAAGGAACATTAATAGAGGAGGTATGCTCAACAATCTAGGCATAATGTGTGGTGATGTATAATATCAGTTTATTAGCCAACTTCAATTGCTATTATTCTGCAAAATTAAATCTAGATTGTGTTTTGTATAGTTGTATTATGTGTATGTTGGAGGGGTGTGAAAACAGAGTATGCTGGCACCTGTAACACACAGTGTAAAATTAATGCAAATGGCCAAAGATAAGCCTGTAAGAAAACAATGCGTACTTGAGATGTTGCTAGATGAATTGTACTAAGTTTGAGTAGTCTGCTACCGATAGAAAAATCATACTTTCATTTTAGCTGTGTTGCCATAAACAGTTTTTCCAACATGCTGTCCAGTTGACTTGGATGCTGGGAAAATCCTATAAAATGGTACTGCCTTTAACTGACTGCAACAGGTAAGGGGCCAAGATATTTTTGTAACAGGTATTTCTGCGATGAACTTTCATTTTAGCTGTGTTGCCATAAACAGTTTTTCCAACATGCTGTCCAGTTGACTTGGATGCTGGGAAAATCCTATAAAATGGTACTGCCTTTAACTGACTGCAACAGGTAAGGCCAAGATATTTTTGTAACAGGTATTTCTGCGATGAATTGATAGACAAATATTGCCCTGCAACAGGCTACCTGCAATTTTAAGAGAGAAAAAAAAAATAGCATACATTTTGGTAACCACTACTGTACAATGCATTAGATATTGAAATTAAACACCACTATAACTTGTTTATACAGCAGATACTGTTCTCACATATGCATACTGTAAGGGGTACATCATAGTGTAGTGTGTGGACACTACTATACCATACCTTATGCTGCAACAGATGTTGTGCACATGTGCCAAACTTTAGTGATACTGCTGAAATGATGCTGCTCCAAAGCACTATGAACTACCAAAGCACAGACATTCACTTCTCTGTCCTGAAACAATGGACCACCTCAGCCTCTCAAGTTATGCACCAGGTACAGGGGTAGGCAATAATGCAATGTGAGTGGGAAGCAGATGTACAGAAAAATGATCAAAAGTGGGAAAAAATGAATTCAGTTCCAAATAATATACTGCACAAACCTAATAGTTAACCCTTTCAGCTAAGTGGACTGACTACGTGCAGATCAGTTAGTACCCTCCACCCAAGTGCAAGTCAAACCTCTCCCACTACTTCAGTGTTACAGGAAGCAAGAGCTCACTCTGGGACAATAGGATATCAGTAAGCCAAGACTGGAACACAGGCTAGGGTTCTAGCTTTCTAGTATTGGAATGCAGCCTACCAGCAAATCACAGCAACTTAAAGTTTCCAGAATTATGGTGATTAACCCTCACTTGGCTACAAAGAAAAGATAAGATTCTAGATCTGTATATATTCTAATCTGTGGTAATGTGCTGTAATGTAAAGCTAGTTGGATGTTAGGAGACTCAGCAGTCCATGTTCCACAATGGCTGATTACTAGCAAACAGGATTACAAAAAGCATTTTATAACAGAACAGATTCAGTGTAGTTGAGAGAGAATTTTATACATTCCTTTGCTGAAGGCTCTAAAGAACTGAAGTTAGCAATTTGTGTCTACAGCATTACTGTACTAGTGGTGTGTGTAAGCCCAAACACACCAGAGAGGGTACATTTTCTGATACATCTAATTATGTAGTAAAACAAATTAGGCACATTTTTTCATCCAAGTTGAATGACTGTCACTTTGTTTTTCTTGTATGTATTGGACATAAGGTGCTGCTGGGTAAGGTACTGCATTTGACAAAAACCTGACATAATTAATATAGGTGTATTTTAGAATTCAAAGCAAGGAATGTTGTTTTCCTCAGCCCTCCCATCAGAACCAATATGGAGGGATGAAATGTATTTCATATCCATACAGAGTTTCCATCTTTGCAAGCTGTGCTTCCTCTTTCAGAGCTAGTTTTGAGTTTTGCTTCTTTTTTTTCTTGTACAGAATTGACCCTGTTCTGTTCGGCCACAGTCCCACCTGATGTTGGACTGCTTGTCCTGGATTGCTGGATAATGCCCTGCCCATTAAAGCTGTGAAGCAGCAAGTCCTGCACCGTATTTGAATTACTGTGAAGTCTTTGGGGATCTGGTTGCAAGTTATCCTCTAGGCTTGCACAATGATGCTCTTGAGTTACATTGGCGAAGTTCTGTTCATGGGCTACTAGTCCATTTACAAGCTTGTTGGGCTTCTCTGATTTCACTATAACATTGTAACCAGGGGGGGAGAGAGGAATATTTTTACGGATATTTTTAGGACGGGAGTAACTATACAACTGGCGGTTACTTCCAGTTTGCTGATGTTTCCGAATTACATCTCTAATGGATCCAAACCCCAAATGGAACATTTCACACACAGTGAGAAGCAAACAAAGGCTGCTCACTGCATACATTATTAAGAGAAAGATGGTTTTCTCAGTTGGTCTTGATACAAAACAGTCCACTTTCCAAGGACAAGGTCTTGTGTTGCACATAAAATATGGACTTACTTGAAAGCCATATAGAAGATACTGCCCTATCAAGAACCCAACTTCAAAAATCGTTCTAATGAGTAGCTGACAGACATACATTTTCATAAGTCCCTCTTTCATGATTTTTTTCCTCCCATCATGCTTCTCTTTATTCTCATTCTTGTCATCCTTCCTCTCCTGAATGTCAGCTGCATCTTCATAGATCATGGGTTCAACTTCTTCCAAAGTTTCTTCTGGAATTCTAGAAGTGTGCCATTTAATAGGAAGTTCTTTTTGCCTAAATACTTTTGACTTTCTCTCCTCCTCTCCAGAAGATCTGGCAATTTTGTGTATGGCATAACCCAAGTACATGACAGATGGAGTAGATATCAAAATTATTTGAAAGATCCAGAACCTCACATGAGAGAGGGGAGCAAATGAATCATAGCACACGTTATCACACCCTGGTTGCTTTGTGTTGCATGTAAACTTGGACTGTTCATCTGAATAGATGGATTCTCCTCCAACAGCAGTTAATACGATACGAAATATTATGAGTACAGTCAGCCAGACCTTTCCCACAAATGTGGAATGATTGTGGATTTCATCCAAGAGGCGGGTGAGAAAATTCCAGCTCATATTGGTCATAAGTGCTAATAATTTACCAGCTAGGAGAAAACAAAGAAACATGCATTTAGACTTAAGTACCCAAGTACATTTAAAAAGCATTTCCATTTCAAATAATATTAAAACACAACCATTCTGAATTCAGCTCTATTTACAAAGTCTATAACTTGGTGCAGATTGGAATAGGCCTACTTCATAGAAGGTTAGACAAGGATAAAGCAACAGAATCCTTTACAAATCTAGGTTACTGATTAGATTTTTCAATTATACTGATAGTTTACAAATGTGATTGACATCATGCCCTCAATCCTAAACAGCTTGCATACCAATTTACTCCATTTGTAAAATGCTTTTAGATTTTATTAGACCAAGGAACAATTTCTAAAATGTAGTAATGCTGACAGAAATACTACCTTAATGGATCACTTTGATGGTTCATAAGCGATTAACTAGGCTAATGATGCAAGAGCCTTTACAAGCCTAGCCAATAATATCCAGGATATGACAATATTATATCTTCCCCAGATATGGGATGGGTTAGTATCAGGGTAGTGGGTTGTCAGAAAAATATGTATTAGCAATGTGCTTAGTGCATTTAGAGCTTGAAAAGGGTTAACATATTTATTCTATTTTACACTGCATAAATCTGTACAAATTGCAGAAGCTTTCTGACCTTGTATTGTCATGAAATATGCGCAGCTAAAATCTTTGCTTATGCCTTGGAAATTTACTGAGAAGCAGATGATTTCTGCTTGTGTCAGGAAAATAATGACTAAAACAATACCACTTGTATAAATGTTATGAAACTTAGACAAGGAGTTCCGCTTGTGCTGTGAGAAAATACACAGCTGCAGAAGCTATAGATAATTAGAACAAAGACTGTTTGAAAATATAAACTGCAATCAGCATTTGCTTGTGTCTGAGCTAAAAAAAGTACCTTAAATGTAACACATGCATTAAAACTATACAATAGAAGCTTGTAACGGGCTAGTCCCCACCAAGGCCAGGTTGTTTTTCTCAAGTTTCTCACAAATCTAGTCATGTCAGCAAAAAATCTGAGTAACATCTGCTGTAGAACAATACTAAAAGTTGCGTTTGATTACGTCAGCTATAGAAGGCCATGTCTTGTAAAACAGTATAAAAATAGCATACTTCCTGTTAGTAGTTAGGCAAAATCCTGTATTTGCATGTTTTTGTCTCCTTGCTGCAAATTATTAAATGTGCCTTAACTGAACCTTACGTGTATTGATCTTTGAAGTTTTTTCCTTTGACCTAGGTCTTTGTAAAATGACTCAGGGCTCCAATACCCAGACTGCCTCTGTCCATAAGAGACATGGGAAATATCTTGGAAATGAATTTATGGTTCCCCAACCATTTAACCAAATTATTTTTTGAAGAGAGTGAGGAACAGGCTTCATTTTACAAAGATAGGAAGTTTATTCCATAGACAAGGTAGCCTTTGGGATATAAATATGTTTCTCCAAGTCACAAATAAGGTTCAGCTCCATGGAACGTTTAACCTTTATATATTTTTTCTTGCATATATGTAACATTTTCATAAGGCTGTATGATACCCATGCACTGGCCCAGCAATCAAGGAGCCTCAGTCCTCACCACTAACACCCACCAGTGAGGGGCGTCCATATAGGGGAAGGATAAAAAGTACATACACAGTAAAGTACAATTTCCATTAAGAGCACACAGAGATCACAGTCAGTCTGGGGCTGATTTCTCCCTTTCTGTCCATGTTCCCAATAAGACTCCCCACTGGCACAGCTATAGGGTCCAGATCTCAGCCTAGTGGGCAAGCTAAAACCTCCAGCATCCTATCTGTCCAACCAGTGCTTTGTGTCCCTGCCCAAGTAGCTGACACACACACATTGAGATAAGAATTGTATACCACACAGACACTCCTGGGAAAGGCTGGCACAGGTTCTCCAGCTGTGCCCCTTTTACCCAGACTATACGGTAGTACCACTTGCCACCCACTAATATTTATCAGCTACCAAAAGGCCCTAATGAAAGGGTGTCCAATTATATTGTGCAATATTATCCAAATGGTAAGTGCAACTGAACAGTCAAGGCTTATTTGGAGTGACTTTGTACAGTATCACTATATATCTATATATATCTATCTAGGAAAAACAAAACCGAATAAGACTAGGAAGAAATAAACTTCTACTACTGAAAACTTCTGAACTGTTAAAAACAACAAAAAAACAATGAATAGACGCTGAGCCAGAACGGTTATTTGCCAAGTGCTTTCGTTCACTTTATTGATAACAATCAATCAGAACAAAATGTAATGTTTTTGCAGTACTATGCGAGCTTTAAATAGTGTAATGGATATAAAAAATGCTTCACTATTATTGGTAGATAGACTACGCTAATGCAGTAGTGAGAGAGACTGCTGTAAAACAAAAGGTTTTATCTGCTAACATCCTGCCCCTAGGGGGCATGCCGTAACATTTTAATTGTACCACTTTAATGCACATTTAATGTGGAGATTTTCGTTGAATCCTGGTGGGTATCTGCTTCAAGAAGCAATTGCCATCTTAATTCCTTCAGCTCCAGCAGTGTGTTGCAATCTCCAAAAAATTGCTGTATCTGTTCTAACACTAGAAATTTAAAACGGGCGAAGCCGTTGCAGCTCGTGGCGTGTCTGCTTAATGCACTGTAACTGTCATTATGCCCGATGGCTGCAAGGTGTTCTTTCACCATGTCGAAGAGCTTTCTAATAGTTTTTCCAATGTAGAAGGAAAAACATTTGTCGCAGTAGGCTGTGTAGACTAGAAAAGTTGAGTGGCAGTCATGCTGGGTTTTGAACTGCGCCGTGATGTTGCAGTGTTGGTGTAGGATGTGCCCGAGTGTATGAAATGGTAAACTACACAATGTTTGCAAGGGCCCATACCTTTGGGGTTTGCCAGGTTAGCAGGCTCATGGGGGTCTGTACCATTCCCGAGTATGGGGGTCTCTCTTCTTTCAAAGGTTTGTTTGAGGGTTCTGGTCTTCTCGTATGAGAAGACAGGCTCATTACCCACTATCCGGTGGGCATTGTGGTCCATTCTTATGATGTTCCAGTTTCTGCCAGTGATATCCCTAATAGGTTGCATATCTCGGCTGATGGGGAAACTACAGTTTCTGTTCTTGGGTCCAGTAGTTCTGGTGGTCACCCAGGAGGTGAAGCCATGAGTAAGGATGGGTGGGTGGGTGTCTGATCTGTGGGATGCCACTTCTTGAAAGACATCTGCTACTAGCTGTTTGGGGTAATGGTGGATGAACATTTTTGAAAGAAATTGGCTTTCCTTGAGAAGGTATCATCGTCAGAGATATCTAGGAGAGGTGCCCTTTGAGCACATTTTTCTTCATGAAAAAGGGGCGTTGACTTTTGAAATCCAAGAAGTTGTTACTATAAGTGTTCTTCTGGTACACATTGGAGGTAAGGCTGCCAGTGCTGGGGTCAATGGTTAACAGAGTTTCAAGGAAGGTGATGCAGGTCCCTCATCTGAGACTACAAAGTCTAGGTGTGGGATGCTGTTTGAGTGCCATGAGAAAGGTATCCAGCTCGATGTCACCCTCCCACACGAAAATAATATAGTCAATAAAATGACGATACAAGTGGGCTTTGTGGAAGCCATGTATATGGGTCAAAGTATTTTCACATTTAAGAGAACAAGCCTCTGGCTTACATTAATATTTACAAATGACAGAATTATCTACAAAAGTCTATCTGGCTAGGCTGACCGCCTTTACCTATCTTCACAGGCTGGATCAGAGAATGCCTTTTAGATAAAGCAAAAATCAACTCTCAATAAACGATAGACTGAGTAAAGGGATAGAGCCTTGAGGTCAGTCTGCAAAAGATGTGTATTACGCCTTTTTTTTTTTTTTTTTTTGTGAGAAACCTCAGAGGCTTCTCTAATTGCTCTAAGTGTCTGGCTAGGTACATGCAGAAGGGAGCATTTTGTGCTATTATGAGACTGAAGAGGGCAAAGTACAATGGCACGATGACTTCCTTTGACCTTGAAGCCATGCCTTAAATTAAGGGACATGGAAGGACTTCCTCACTACCATAGCTATCTGGTGGTTAAAGTTTAGATCATAATCTACGTTCCTAGGTTCACTCACCACTGGGTTTACTTTTAGGGGTGTACTGTCAATATTATAATTTGCAAAGATATCCAGTTTAATGAAGGGTATGAATATGTAATTTTTTTTTAATCATTTAGTTTCAGACCATGGTTTTGGCACCAGTCATTTTTTCATTTTTAGGCCTGTTTGTACGAGGTCATTGTCATCTGAGGATTTGATGATCGTTTCCTGCTTAAAGTGGTCACCTATTTGGACAACATGTGACGATGTAGAGTTTATGCCTAATGCAGTAATTTATCAATGATCCTACAGTAGTGGATTGTGTTGAAAGCTTTGGCCAGCTACAAATAAGCTGTGTGTACCATTTTACCCTCATCCATGGCCCTGGTGACTTTCTCAAAGCAGTCCACCAGACTGAGCAGGCCAAACCTACCTCTGATAAAGCCAAATTAGATCTAGTCCAGTATTTGGAGATTTCCAATGTCATTATTGATCAGGTCTATGATGATTCTCTCCATAGCCTTGCAGATAAGACTCAAGCTAATGGGTCTGTAGTTCCCTGGGTCAGTTGATGGCACCCCCTTGTGCAGAGGGATGATGTTGCAGTTCTCCATTCCTCTGCAGAAAAGCTCATTGGAGGCTGTGGTTAAAGAGGGTTTCTAGTGGCCTTCATAGCTTATGTTTTATGCATTTTAAGAAGCATCCCAGAATGTTGCTGGGACCTTTGGATGATGCATTTTTGGGTAACAAGTGTGTGTGTGTGTGTGTGGGGGGTTGAACTGAAGTCAGCCAGCAGGTTTGCAATAGTTTCAAGCTGGGTGGAAGTGGTGCCATTCACAATTAACTTAGCATGTTGTTGAGCATTTCCCATGAGGTTAAAAAACTAATAAAGCCTTATGGTTATCTTTTACCTGAAAGGATACCTTTGTCTTGTAGTTTGCTTATTGGACCCACTTTCTAATATATTTGTTTAGACTGGTGAGCAACTTTTTGCACTGTTTTGTCGGTTCCTTCTTGGCTTTGGACAGGATTTGGTTTTCCTTTTGTTGAATAACCTATTTATACAAGGGGTCCACCAGGGTGATTTTTCAAGTAATCATAGGTTTGACTGACAGGCTTTTCCCTCTCCATGCAGCTATAAATGTGGTTGTACAGTGCTTGTGTACAGCATGTAGTAGGCCTCAGTGTCATCCAGGTTCAGAGGGGATTGAAGTTTAATAAGCTGTCAGTTTGAGGCAATTAACCTTAGCAAATTTCAGTTCTGGAGTTGGATGGGTGTTCTAGGTTAGTTTTAATAATAAGAGAAATAATTTTGTGGTCAGATCTTACCAGGGAAGTGTTAATGCATGGGAGGGAGCAGCATCCTCCCATATTCATGAGTACTAGTCTACGATATTTGTACCTCTAGCTGTGGAGCTAACTAGTTGCACTGGGGTATTTACTTTTGAAGTCCAAAAACCTTGGAGCAAGTGAATTATAGATTGTAGTCTCTCAGTATATAGAAGGATAGATGAAGTCGCCCACAAAGTATTGTGTTAGGCTGAATGTTGAGATTCCAGTAGGTTTAGGAAGTTGTGGTTTGCCAGACTCATGTTAAGGGATCTGTAGCTGGCAAGGATATGATAAAGGGTCACACCTATGTAGTTCGGCATGGAGCAATTCTTGTGAAGAATGTTCTTTATTTCACTATATAATGGGCTGTATTGTATAACGCAAGCTTTTGTGAAATTTACAGATGGTTCAACTTTTTACTTTTGTCAATATTCTGGGTTTCAGAAAGGTCTCTACCTAATAGTGATTGTACTTTGAGCCACACTGATCAAGAATTTCTTGCAAAATATTTTCCACCAACTCCGTGGGATAACCTCTCTCTACAAACATGTAGATTAAACCTTTAAATTCTTGAACATCCTCCTCATTGTGAGAAAAGTTATCCGGGCAATTCTAATGGCCTGCCCTTTAACAATACTTCTTTTCTGAAAAAGGGGGTGGTGGCTGTTGAAATGAAGACATGCATTGCAAAAAGTTTTCTTCCTGTATACCTTAGATTTAAAACCTTCTTTGTCTTTAACTATAGTAGTATCCAGGTAATGTATCTCACTATCATGAAATTCAGAGGTGAATTTCAAAAAACTTGTACTATTTAAATATTCAATAAAACCCGGAATTTTACCTTTGTTTCCCTTCCATAAAATAAAAATATAATCCAAGAACCTACTAGATAATAAAATATAACTACTTTGAAAAATATATTGCATCTCCCACCCCAACAACACAATGTTGGCATATACAGGGGCGTAGGCTGCCCCCATAGCAACCCCTTTTGTCTGTTGATAGTATTAGCTTCAAAACATATGTAGTTATCTAAAACCAAGAATTGGAAAATTATTTTGAACAAAAGTATATGGCAATTGAAGTTGGCTGCCAACCTGTACCCTGGTTTGAATGATTTTATATCTATTGTACCAGCCTTAAAAGAAAAAGCTGGTAAAATATAATATAAAATAACCTTGTCATTTGCACAAATTTTAAAGTTGGTATTTTTATTATAAGTAGATCCTGTACATTTTTTAATAGTTTTATATGAAATGGCTAAGTTTAGTATATATGTTTTTTCACTTTAAATAAGAATGGCAATTAGTAATTATTTATTAATTTATTCAAGTGAGATGAAAGTGATTGGTGTGCATTTAACCTATTGATCACGTTTTTGGTGCATTTAAAAACTTGGCTGCTTGTACTTGTTCTGAAGTCAAATTTTATTGATGAAAGCACTCAACCTGGTAATAAAAACAGTGTGATTTCCATTTGTCCTGCTGGTGATTTTCTTGGTGTAAGTAAGTGTTGGTCTTTGCACCAGTTTTGCCACCATTCTGGTTCCTATTAGAGTGATAGCTAGAAAACCAAGAGACAGTTTGGAGAGAAAGATGGAGAAAAATAGACCCATTTTTTTAATATTACTCTGATAGCCAAGGCTTTGCATCAGCATGTATTTTCTTTTCCTGAAAATCTAATTTCTGAAACTAATAGTGATTTACTAGGAAAAAAAGATTTATAGGGGATTGGTCAAAAATCAGTGACAGATTAGAGGTATGCAGTTAACCTGAAAAGGTCCAACCTTGGATATTGGAGACAAAACCTCTTGCTATGTTGTCCCTGGTTCTTTTCATATTTTGAAAGTCAACTGAATAACTAAATTTCAACCACTAGACTCTGAAAAGAACACAGGATCAATCCCTCCAAACCAAAAGGCACTTCTGGAAGGGCATATCTTTTAATTCAGAAGGGAGCAGAGCACGTTCCCCACATATCCCATGCTTTGAGCAGAATCACATTGTGTGTAGAAATTACCGGTCATGGTCCAAACCTAGAAAACCAGCTTTTCCTCCTCAGGTGATGAGCCAGAAGTCCATCGCTATGGACGGGTTAATTGCATATTCCCTACAGAACATGGCAAAAGGTATCCCACACATTACAGTCTACTCAAATCCAGTTATATGAAACCCAGTTACACTGATTCCTATGCAGTAGTGGTTATACCAGACAAGGCGTGTACAATCATTTTCCCCCAGTAAGCACTCTCAATTACTTCATGTTCAGAAGCAAAACAAATTGTATTTAAAAAAGGTCAAAAAGATTTTCACTAGAGGGGGAGAATGGAACAGCATACAGGAAAGGAAACAAAACATGGAAAGAGGAGCTTGACAGGGTAACCATTACATCTTAAAAGGAAGGAATGCTTGAATTGCAAGGTCATTGTGACTGCAAAGTCATCCCCAGTGAAATAGTTAGCCATCAGCATAAATCACTGGTTGCCACAATCAGTTGCAAGCAATAGCCAGAGAAGGCTACAAGGTCAGAGATCAGGTTGAAGACCTGGAAGTTGACTGGAGAGAAAGTGCAACAGTTAAAGGAGAATGACAATGCCTCAAGTCAGCATGTGTGAGGCCTACAGAACAGATATGTGGCCAAGCCAGGTGTGGAAATAAGGTGGATAAGGAAAGCTGGTGGTGGAAAGCAGAAGTCCAGGAAGTCCTCAAAAGAAAGGAGGAGTGCACGAAAGAGAGAGAGAGAGATACAAAGACAGGCCAGGCTAGGAAGGACTACTGATGGCTAAGAAAGGAGTTTCAATAGCAAAGAAAGATGAAGATAAGACACCCTTCATAAGGAATGTTAGCAACATGCTCAACAGTCCACAGGACAAAGGCAGATGGAAAGAGTACTTCAGTTTTTGAATGAAGAAAACCCCACAGAGTTGAGGGATCACAGGCAAAAACTGAAGTGGATGGGGTCCTCTCTGATCATTTCTGCTTGAGCAGAGGAACCGGACAGGGGTGTCCTCTTTCCCCTTTATTATTTGCATTATATTTAACCATTGGCAAAGAAAATAAGGTACTCAAATTCAGGGATATAATTGGTATGGTAGTCAAGAAGAGTTGGCTTTATTTGCAGTTATTTTGTACTTGGCAATACCAGAAAGAGACATAACAGCGTTTTGGAAGATTTTTGAGACAGTTTCAGATCTTTTTGGGATACAAAATTAATAACGCTAAAACAAAGGCAATAGTGGTAAATTATGTACCCACACACAAAGTGGTTCAGGAATATCCATATTTATGGGGAAATGATAAAATGAAGTATTGAGGAGTAAGGATTAAAAATTATTCTAGTGTGGCAGCTAAGGATATGTGAGAAGAGACTAAACAAAAGAGGATACAAAAACAAAATATTGAAGCTTTGTTATATTGATATGGAAAAGTTACAGTTAAAATGTTTTAGTCCCTTTACTCTTGTACACAAGTCAAAGCCACGGTGGTGCAGTGGTTAGCATTGTCGCCTCACAACAAGAGGCTCTCAGTTCGATTCTCATCTGGAGTGCCTTCTGTGCAGAGTCTGCATGACCTCCCTGTGGTCAAGTAAACTTTAAAGACATGCAGGTAGGTGCATACATGAGTGGGTGTGCCTTCTTTGAGGGTTGGGCGCTGGGCTGACAACTCGACACCGTAGAAATCTACTGACAATCATAAGCTGACAGGTGATCCACTGTGGCGACCCCTAACTAGGAAAAGCCAAAAGACAGTCTTGTACACAGGTCAGGCATATTTTTATCAACCAGAGGAAGTTGTGGGCAGCAGTTAATAAAGAGCTGAAGGACTTTATCTGGGAGGGGAAGACGGAAAGAGTCAATAGGGATAAGCCGATTCTTCTACTAGAACAGGGCTGATTGGGTTTACCCAATTTGAAGGGGTATTTCAGAACTACACAGTAAAGACTCCTGTACCTAGCACAAGTAGAAAACTATAATTCAAAATAGAAAGGGATGATGAAGAAATGGGGGGGGGTCTCAAGAAACAAGGAGAGACCGGGATTTTGGATGCAGGCCTTTAAGGAAAATATTACATCAAGCAGCAAAAAGTATTCTAAGAACCAAATCAACAAGGGATTGGAGAAAGGAGATTCTGCCAATAGGGGTGATTGCAATTGGGGATAGAAATTTATTGGAGAAAACTGGCAAAGGAACCAAGGTACTGGGAGCAAATAACTAGAGAGGGAAAGGGAAAGATGATTTTGACTGCAGGTTAGAGATTGTCTTTCCCATCAGGGATTGATATCATATAGGCAAAGAGAAAGAAATATTGGAGTCCTAAACAAAAGACCAGAACTGATAGAGTTTTTAGTAGAATCTAGAATAGAAGCTGCCATTAAAAATGAATAATTAGTAGAGCATATAAAATATCACATAACTATAAGAATCCGAGGTAATCAAGCACAAAACACCAAAAATACACCAAACGCTAAAATCTTCAACACTGGCCCCAATAAAGGCTGTCCCTCCTTCAACTTCACAATTCACCACCAGACACAAATAGCTCCAATATGAACTAGATAGTAAGGTGGTCAGTCCACAGATGAAAAAACGATGTTTAATATTGAATTGTACAAAACAAAACACACAATGCTGGATTAAGTGCTTTCATCTCTCATCTGAAGACTTCATTAGAATCAAAGTCATACTTATGTTCTCCACTTAAATACTAACAGTTAATTTCTAATTGGTTATCCAATAATGAATTCATAAGTTTAACTCAACTTCCTTGTATTAATTAATTCAAAAACATATTATTACATCTAAAAACCATAAAAACCTCCTGAGACTCATAGTACCTGATATATATATATATATATATATATATATACACACACACATACATATATATATATATATATATATATATATATATATATATATATATATATATATATATATATATATATATATATATACACACACATATATATATATATACACACATATATATATATACATATACATACACACATACACACATTATATATATATATATATATATATATATATATATATATATATATATATATATATATATATATATATATATATACACATACACACACACACACACACATTATATATATATATATATATATATATATATATATATATATATATATATATACATACACACACATTTTATATATATATATATATATATATATATATATATATATATATATATATACACACACACACATATTATATATATATATATATATATATATATATATATATATATATATATATATATATATACATACACACACACACACACATATATACATATATATATATATATATATATATATATATATATATATATATATATATATATATATACACACATACACACACACATATATACATATACACACATACACATTAATGTTAAAACATAAATATATAATTATTGCATAAATAAAATGTTTGTTTATTCAAATAGATGCATCAAACATATACATGTGATAATTATAAATACAAATGCAAAAATATATTTCTGAACAAATGAGAGAAGTAATTAAATGAGACATCTACAACCCAACCCTATAAGAACAGAAACAGGCAAGCAGTCAGACCTATAAGAACATAACTATAAGATTACTGCCATAGCAAAACTTTTCATGCATATGAGATTATAATACAATGTTGCGTGTAGCTTTTACCTTTTGGGGTTGGTTGCTAGTAGTTTGAGGGCTGGGGTTATAGAGATGTGGTCATTTAAACCTGGATTATAACATGCATCCAGTCTCAATTGCCAAATCATCTCTCTATATTCCAATTTAGTTTCCCAATCCCCCCCCTCGCTATGTTTCACCTCTTCCAACACCCCAAAATTTATAATCCGCTTCATCACAGGTTTGAATATGCCTGAATTGTGAAGTTGCAGGAGGGACAGCCTTTATTGGGGCCAGGCGTTGAAGGTTTCAATCAATCTGAGGTGGTTAGAAAGGATTGGGAAGAGAGATTGGATAAGCAATTCACAAAGAAGCAATGGAAGGATATATATGGTTCTTCATATATGCAACAAAATCTACAAGATTTAGGATTTTTGCCTAAAAATGTTTGCATAGATATTTCTATACCCAAAGAGACTCCAGAGAATTTTTCCTCAGGCAGACAGTAAATGTTGGGAGGTCTGGATGGGGAAGAAAGAGGTAATTGGGGGACATTTTCTGGGACTGCAGTGACTTGGCAGACTTTTAAGGATTCCCTGATGGATGAACTGTTGGAGATGTTGGGTGGCAGATTTTTCTGAGCTATGATACAGAATCTGAATTGCCTAGTTATGGTAAGGCCTTGCTGCGTCTATTAATGATGGCTGCCAAAAAACAGTTACTACAAAATTTAAATCAAATTCTAAACCAACTGTACTAGAAACAGTGAATATAGTAACAGAGCTAAAACAACTGGGAATGAGATCTTTAGGAGTAAACTACATAGAAAAAAATTGGAATCATAGTAACAATACATACAAATGGAGGAAATGAGGTATACAAAGCAACATGACTTAAGAGCTATGTAATTTTTAACTGAAAAAGATTTGGTTGAAGTGATGTATAATGTTTGCAACTGAGTGCGTCAGCATAGTTTTTGATGTAAAATGCTTGTAAGTAGGATTGTGTCAGTGTGTTTTTTTTCATTTGTGTAAATGTATGATTGCCTCGGTTGTAAGTGATGGTTTAATAAAGATGTTACTTGTTAAAAAAAGCAGGAATTGAATAACTCATTTAGATTATATGATATATAGCAAAATGTGAAGTAAAAGGTTTATGTTAATTATAGTGCAATTACTTTTATATGAATGTAAATTTGTCTACATCACAAGTTATACTTCAATAAAGGTGTTGGGGGGGGGGGGGGAGAAACCCCCACCCACAGAAGCTATACTGTCCCAGACACAGACTGTGATGAGAGAAGAGGAGGTACCCAGCAGAGAAGAGGCAACAGCTCTAAGGAAAATGAAGTCAGAGAATGCAGCTGGCTCAGATGAGGTCACAGCAGATATGATAAAACTGCTGGGCAAGATAGGGAAAAAATAGCCCCCACGGGTAATCATAGCAGTATGGAGACAATGGTGTGTCCCACATGACTGCAGAATAAGCGTACTAGTGCCAATGTTAGAGAGCAAAGGGGACATTCAGAACTGTGGGCAGTACAGAGGTATCAAACTTCTGTCACAGTGCATGAAAGTTCTGGAGACAGTGACTGAAATGAATATGCAGAGTGGTAGAATGTAGGATGGGAGATGAGCAGCTCAGATTCAGATCAAGATGCAGCACAACTGGCCCAATGTTTGCTGTAGGATATACACTAAGAAAAAGCTACAAATGAGGAGACCATCCAACTGGGCATTCCTAGACTTGGAGAAAGCATTTGACAAGGTTTCAAGTAAGCTGATTTGGGCAGCCCTACTATGGTTCAAAGACCCAGGAACATTGATAGAAATAAGGTAGGCTATGTACAAGGACCCATTGACTCCAGCACATTGTTCTGTCTCACAGTGTGTTCCCAGTGGGAGTGGGTGTGGATCAAGATTCAGGTCCGAGCTCACTGCTGTTCCTACTGGTGATGGACTTTGTTAGCAAACAGGATGGGGGAACAGATCAAAAAAGTTGCTGTATGCAGACGATGTGGCATTAAAGGCAGACTCTGAACAAGAACTTCAGCGAAGGATAGGGGAATGGAATGCAAAACTGAAGGCATATGGGATAAACCGGAAGACAGCTGCAGTGGCAGCAAATGGGGTAAATTGAAAAAAGCTGAGAACTGAGATAGAAGGGAAAATAGTGGAACAGGTTAAAAACTTCAGGTATCTGGGAGGGGTGGTTGAACAGAAGGGAATTCTGAATGAGGTGATCAAAACTAGAACCAGAGGGGCAGAAGCCAACTGGCACAGTGTATGACAGAAGAATACCAAAAAAGCTGAAAAGTATGGTGCGCAAAACAGTGGTGTGACCAGTACTACAGTATAGTATAGAAACCTGGGCTGTAAAGGTGAGCAGTTGAGGAAGCTAGAGGTGATAGAGAAGTGCCTTAGATGGGTGGTAGAATACACACTGTGGGATAGATGAAGAAATGAGGACACAAGATCAGAAGCCAAAGTAGCTCCAATTGCAGAAAAGGTCAAAGAGAACAGATTATGTGGTTTGGGCACATGCAGAAAAGCAGAAGACATTCTGGTGAAGATGTGTGACAAAGGAGACAAAAGGAAACAAGGATGTACAGCAAAGAGTTTGATGGATTGTTCAAGAGAAGACGTGGGATAGTAAGGCATGAGTGTTGAAGGTAGAATGACTCTGAATAGAGGTGGCAAGGACTTTAAGACAGAGGACATGCTCTAAAATGTAGCAGCTTCAATTAAGGGCAAAAAAGTGCAAAATGATGAATCTGATAAGTGATAAACAAGGAGTATGCATTTGTAGAGTAAGCACTTACAAAAACAATAGCAACAACATATTAGGTGCGAATTGTCAAATCAGAGGATTTTCAATATTAGCCTCCAGAGTTTCGACCAAATGAATGGAAGACTGCGTCACACCCCTTCATAAAGGTGGGGAATAAACGGATCTGGGCAACTACAGACCTACAAACCTGTCCAGCCTCATCTTTAAGGCTATGGATAGGATCACTCTAGAATTAACAAAGACATAGGCAACACACATCGACACAAGCCAATTCAGTTTTATCAGCGGCAGAACCTGCCTACTCAACCTGGTTGACTTCTTGGAGCAGGTCACCAATGCAGTTGTTGGTGGAAAAACATACTACATATTTGGACCTCACAGAGGCATTCAAGTCTATCTTCTACGTAGGCATTGGTAATAAACTCATCCAGCTAAATATAAACCACTGTGTAACTCATTGGATAGCAGACTGGGTCACAAAAAGAGAAGAGTGGGTGGACCTACCTCCACAGACCTGTCACTAACAGAAAACACCAGGGCTCAGTCCTATCACTCCTTTTTGGCATCTACTTCTCCGAGTAGAAGACAAATGTTGAAAGCTTATGGCTGACAAATGTTTGCTGATGAATATGTTTTGTGGCGTCAAACTCTCGAGATGTTACCAAGTTCCTTCAAGGAAGGCCTCTCACAAATCACTGGTGTAAGAAAAAAAAAGGGCAGAATTGTATCCTTAGGCAAGCAACATGTCCCTTGCAACTATTACACTACCACTCCCTTTAAACTGACCCAATAATGAGGGGCCTGTGAACATATTTAGACAAGGAGTTGTTCGACCACAATGTGTAAACTATCATCATCAAGGACATGGCATCCATGTCTAGGGGAGGTAAATGCAATACCCTATTCAGCTTATGCCTGTCCAAACACCAGATCCAACTTGATTGACATACATTTTCTCAAGAAAAATCAAGGGACTAAAAGTGTAAGTTACTCTGACCACCTCAAAGCCTTTTACCTCTCCTCAGTGTCCTACAGGCTGTTAAGGGGATCTCTGCCTCACATATAGAGGCTTTACCCAACCCCATCCTTGCAGACAACCTACACATCTGCAAGCCCAACAGAGGGAGAAACACTGACTAGAGGGACCTTTAATCCCTACTGCAACAAATACAGCATGCTGGAGGGATAGTGTCTCACAAAAAATATGGATTCTGTAGAACAACCTTCCTATTCGTACATCGAGAGGGCAAAGAGAATGTATGGATGGAAACTACATTCTCCCCTGATTTGGCATCCTTGTCCCTTAACAGGAGACATTTGTAAAAACCTGCTCTAGGATTATGATTATTCATACTCATACCAAGGGTTCTCACACAGTACTGGAGGACTGCTGACCTAGGGTTATACAAAACACAGGGGCCTTGGTACTTGCAAGTCAGTGTGTTAAACTGCTTCTCAGAAATCACCTTTGGATTATTGTTCCCTTTTGCCCCAGATAAGTGAAGGAGCAGAGGGACATTGGTTTCTACTGGTCTTTGATAGGGCAGTGTTTATGGGACTTCATTGAGTGGTCTGATTGCAGTTTAGTTGAGAACCTTTTCAGGACCCTTATGCACCCTTGCCTTTCTGTTGCATCCAGCTACTGTAGGTTTTAGCCAGGGTATCTACTAAGACAACAGCTATTGTATTGAACCCATTAATATTAGAGTTAATATTACTACTCAGGAAGCCGCTTGTAACTAGTGCTACTAAGTGCACTTTAAAATAGATAGGAATGCAGAATTCAACAGTTTAAATGCAGTAGCAAAAATTAAGTGTTTGATGTTTTGTGATATTGTGAAAGTTGATATCATGCACTTTCAGCTTGGATTATTTAAGTTGCTTTATTCAACTTCTAGGAATTTTCAGTGATTTAAAGTTAGAGGGGTTAGGTCTGAACTCTACTAGCAGCAGAGAGTAGCCTTCTCTCATTTTGTGTTGAAAAAAAAAGTGGGTATTATGGCGATTGGCCAGAGGGCTATTTTGCTTGTTTAGTAGTTTTCTGAGTCTGTATAAAGATGTTGCATTTGTACAAAGCTTGTTATTGTACAGCAGTGGTTAGCAGTGCCCTGTAGTGATGCAGATAGTTTTCCTATAAAGCTAATTCCTAAATTTCCTATAAAGCTAATTCCTAAATTTCCTCAGTAGCTAGTTGTACAAATTGTTGCATTAAGGACCACCACCCCAAATCAGTCTATTTTTACCCAAGATAGCCAGCTGTAAATCCTTCTTGTATCATCCCCCTTGTTAAGTTACATAGTAAGGGTTTACAACCATGGATATGCACTTTCCTACTATCTCTTGCAGCCAGCTAGTGAATAAGGGCATCCTTAGGCAATGTAGCATTTGTCTTGATATTTACTGACAGCCACCTAATTCTTAAACTGATACAGCATGTGAGAAGTGCAGTTACACAATGTCACTGGAGTCAAGGCTCTCACAGACTTGTCAGAAACACGCACAGTATGGCCCAGGCAGACCCACACTTAGCTATACCATACTCATGGGTGATGGTAACTATCCCTTCATTCATTGGGAGGCATACATTACCAACATGTAGGCCTAAAGATTTCTTGGAATTTGTAAGTTCAAATGCCCTGGAGCAACTAATAAACACTCCTACACTAGATCAGGTACTCAAATATGGAAGAGTGCCCCCCACTCAAGTGTGATGTCCTCAATGTTTAAGATCGGATCAAAAGTGGTCTCCCTTGAAATAAAGGTAAAACTAGTCCCCCCTACTTATCTAAGGTAAATTAGCCCCTATTAAGGGATGGCATAGCTAGTTTCCCAAATCCACCAAACACAGTAACCTATGCAGAAGCATACACAAAAGCCCTGTATGATCATATAAACAATTGCATAGAAATACCATTACCAGATGAAAATAAACTCAGGTCATACTGCAAAAACAAGCCACCCTGGTGAACCTATGGAATTAATAGTTTGTACAACAAAAGAAAATCCTGTCAAGAAGCAAGAGGGTGGGACTTCCAAGATGGTTGCATGTTAAGTAACAGTAACTCTCACAACATAAAAACAAAAACCTCAACAGGGAAGGCTAGTATACTTGTGTTTATGGGTAAATTTCAGTAATTGGCCAGTAAGTGTACTGCCTAGATGCCAGGAAAAAAAGAGCACCTTGAAAAAAAAAATCGGCTACAAAAAAGTGATGAGAACACACTGACTGTGGAAAGTTCTGCAGTTGTTCAGCAGAAAGCAATGCAACATCCAGACATGACTTCCAGTAACCTACAGAAGAAAACTGCACACAGACCTGGTTAAAATAAATTAAGCACGGATTATATCAACACAAACAACAAAGGCTGAAGAAATGGAAGAAGCTTTAAAAAGCTATTCAGATGAGGTGGTAAAGCTGCAAAAACTCAGGAGGTTTCAATAAAGAAGTGGCTGGCTGAATGAGACTGCTCAGGAAGAAATGTAAAAAAAAATAATAATAATAAGTTAGAGGACAGAGCACACAGAGAAAACCTGAGGTTTTCAGCTATACCAGAGAAGCTGGAAGGAACAGACTGCATTAATTTTATGAAAGCACAAATAAGCAACTGGACTAGTATTCCACAACATGAGTGGGTAGCTGAAAGGGTACATCATGTATATGCTCAAAAGAGTACATCATGTCTATGCTCTAAACCTGGCTATGAGAAAGCAACCTAGACCTTTAATAGTAAAGATGCAATCTACCAGCAGAAGGAATTGATTGACAAAAATGTGGCAGAAGGACAAAATACTAAAATGTGGGAGACAGCAGTGTGTTTGTGGAGAATGATTACTCATTGTACACCAGGCAGAAGAAGAGTAAATTTATTCCACTATTCGGGGAACGTTGAGATGCAGGTGTGAGATTCAAACTGCTGTACCCAGCTATTCCCTGGTGGGACAAAATCATTTTTTGATTAAGTATATGCCAAGGAGGGAATACAAAAGTTTTTCCAAAAAAAGTGAGCTGCAAAACAGGAGATTCTGCTTCTTGTTGTCCTGGTAGCACAGAGAGACTGTGCCTGTGAAACCTTTTTCACTGTTTCAACAGAAAATGTTGGAGAGAATGAAGGGAGCACAAGAGCCAACTAGAAGAATGGTGAGTACATTGGAAATGAAGCAATGACAGGATTTGTGAGATGGAGATTAACAGTAATAAAAACAGTAACTTACTTAATGTGGGATTACAATGCAATACATCTGTTTGTGAAATAAGGCAGAACAAAATCTGGAAATATTGGACCACATTTGTTGGACTTGTGGGGGACTCGAAAGTATATGCCATACTTCATGTCATTAATGTTCAGAAGTATATGCCATACTTCATGTCATTAATGTTCAGAAAAAGCTTTGGGGAGGGGAAGAGAGGGGAGAAAGTTAACTGAGTAAATGTTTTTTTTCTTAATATTACTGTTTTTGTGGCAAATTGTTTTCTTTGCATGCAATAAAGTAATGCTTTCTCAGTTAAAAAAATGTAATGGGGATTGTAAATAGGAGGTGGTGCTGCTGCTGCTTTTATCCACTGCTGCTTTTTCCCCCACTTTCTTTCTCCCTTCTCTTCTTATTTTTCAGTTTTAAGAAATGTAGGCACTGCAATGTTAAAAAAGCCTGGTTAGAAATGACAAAATGCTTTTTCTCATTCTAGCATGGGAGAATGACTGGATTAAGGACCCTAGATTGATTTAGTAACAAGTTAAGAGAAAGCAAGTAAATGAAAACTAATATTGAACATTACAAGGCTTTTTTCTATCAAATGAATGTATGCTTAGTAGCAATTCTGTATCTGGCTCTCAAATTTCCATGGAAATTGGTTACAGTCTGGTCGTGAGAGATCAGCTGGGGGGGGGAGAGAGAAACTGGCAGGGAGATTATGTTCTCTGAAAGCATTCAGGGGTTTTCCCAGCTGGGAGCACTACAATGATTAGACAAAACTAGGTAGCACTTAGAAGCACTGGCTGCACATGCGTCTTAGCATTTAGGAGGGTAAAACTTCAATATGTGAAGATGAACACAGGTTTTAGGAGTATTTGGGATTTGCCTTTTTTTTTGTTTTTTGAGTGCTTTAAGTTTTGTAAGATGAGACATTGGCAAGTTGAACTTGGGTTCAAATGGATATGACAAGAGTGTATGCATGTAACGCAAAAGCTGGAACTATAGACTTAAAAAAGGTGTACATAAAGGTGGGAATAGCTTTTTAATACAATGATGCTTTCTATAATGTCTTTAAATGTCAATGATCTCAGATAAAAACAAAAAAAGAATAGTGAACTATATTAAAATGTAGAGTACAAATAGCTATATTACAGGAAACGCATTTGGAAAGAAAAAAAAAACACGTGAATTTGATAAAGGTTTTCAGGATATTCAGCTGAATATCTGGGACAAAGGAAAAAAAAGAGTACTTATATTAATTGCAAGAGAAGCTCCAATAGTGATAGAGGATAAAAAAAAAGATACCTGCAGATCTGTAGTGTTAATGGGCTACTGGCAAGGGAGGAGGATTACACTGGCATGTATTTATATTCCACCTAAACTGCCATACTGGAGCTTAAGAAAATTCTGGTAGAAATAATCAGTTTTCAGCAAGGACTGGAATTTGATTTGCAGCAGTGAAGAGGTGTCGGGGAGGGGGGGCTCAGAAGGAAAGTATAACAAAGGAGGGTAGATTTCTGAAGAACACAATAAAAAACTTAAAACCAAAAATAAAGATCTGCAAGGACATCACCAATGAAACTGTAAATTGATTTAAATTTACAAGTGAAGATGAAAGTGCTGTTTTCTTATTGAACAAACCAATTTACAGTTTTGTTGGTGGCGTCCTTGCAGATTTTAAGAAATTTATAAAAATATCTGGCATGGAAGATGTGCATTCAGTAATGAGAGTTTGGCGTGAATTTACATAATCCTCAAGATATTAAAACTGAGCTAGGCTAGACAGAGTTTACATTTCACAGGAACATACCAAAAAATGCAAGAAATGGTAACGAACATAAACTGTAGACAATATAAGACACTTTATTCTCCGCAGCACAAGAAAAAAAACTGTTGGTCAAGCGCTTTTATCACAAAGTGACATCATCAGAACCAAGAACAGTAAAAAAAGAAATCCTCTTATGTATAAAAAGGTGTCAATAAGTGCTAAGCCCCTCCTCAAATTAAAGAAAAAACATCCACAAAACTGCTGATGCAACATTCTACAATTAAGAAAATGCAGTTAAGAAAAATAAATGTACGAAATAGAATGCAAAATGTAAAATATCGTAATAAAATACAATATAATTGTAATGAATATTAGTCCTTCTTTTAAGCTCACTGGAAATGTAAATAGTGTTATTCAAACCCAGAAAACTGCAGGGATCAAAGTGTAACTGCAAAAACATTTCCCTCTGCAGTAAAAAATTCTGCCAGTCACCAGGAAAAAACACCAATCTTGACTTGCTCCAAAACCAAAAATGTAAAACAGTCTAAAACTAGCACACAGCCCAGCATGTCTAGCCAGGGCACTTCTGTTGTAATTTTTCCTGATACTGTAGTCATGTTGGTAAATTCTTTCATTAAGGGAATTGACAGTCTTACCAATATAAAAAGCTGTGCAAGAGTCACACAGAGCAAGATAGACAACCCTTTCAGAATCACAGTTAAACTTGTCCCCATGGCAAACTGTACTCAACCTGGACAGCCACATGTCACCCAGGGATAAACAAAGGGACATTGATTGTAATGTCCACATTTCCTTGTAGTGGGTGGGCCAACGCCCCCAGCCACTTGCATATCCAGTAAGGACTATGTTCCTCTTATTTTTAAAGGTGAATGATGGAGCAGCAGAAAAATGCTTGTTGATATCCACATCAGACAGTAGCTACCAATTTCTCTGTACAATCTTCTGGATATCTCCAGCATCAAGGGAGTAATGTAAAACCATATTGTGTTTGTTGTCTGGTGTGCTGGTACCATCCTGCAAATGCACCAAACCAGTACCATCCTGCAAATGCACCAAACCAGAAATAATAGGAGGATATTCGTCACCCAAGGGCCCAAATTTCATCCTGCAATTTATTCAGCAAGTCCTGTGGATATCTCCTATTAAGGAAAATATTCTTGCTTCAAGCAGGCACAATCATCTGATGTCAACCTAGAAATTCTAATAAGTTGACTCGACCACCCCCTTCTTTTGGAGGAAAAGGGTGACAACTGTCGAAGGACAGAAAGACATTGCAGAAAGTAGGTTTCTGATATTATTTGTTTCAAAACCTCCATCAGGTAGCTTTGTAATCTCTATGTCCAGATAGTGAATACTGTCTTCACTACATCAGGTAGCTTTGTAATCTCTATATCCAGATAGTGAATACTGTCTTCACTAACAGTGTGCGTAAACTCAAGAAATGAAGTACTGGTAGCCACAAAATGGATGAATTCCTGACAGGAACCACCCCATATCATCAACAAATCATCCAAAAACCTGAAGTAGACCCTACATTTCTCAAACTCAGGGCATTTTAAGACAAAGTCCAGTTCCCAACTTAGCAGACCTATATTGGCAAACAGAGGGGGGCACAGGATGCACCCATGGCCATACCAGTTATTAGTTTGAAAAACAAAAAAAAAAAAAAAAAAAAAAAATAAACAAACAAACAAACAGGCAGGGGTGTCCTCTTTCCCTTTTATTATTTGCATTATATTTAAAACCACTGGCAAAGAGAAAAAGGACTCAGACATTCAAGGATATAATTGGTATGGTAGTCCAGAAAAGGTGTCTCTATTTGCAGATGATATAATGTTATACCTGACAAAACCAAAGATACACATTAGTGTTGTGGAACATTTTGAGACAGTTTCAAATCTTTTCAGGATACAAAATTAATGAAGCTAAAACAAAGACAATAGTGGTAAATTAGGTACCCACAAATTGGTTCAGCAATATCTATATGTATGGGGGCAGGATATAATGAAGTATTTAGGAGTATGGATTCAAAATGATTCTGTGTAGCAGAAGAATGTGTGGGAAGAGACTAAACAAAAGATAATATAAAAACTGAGAAAACTGAATCCTTGTTGCAAGATACAAGCAGTTAAATTGTTTTTAGTCCCATTAGTCTTGTACACAGGTCAGGCATAATTTTAAATCAAAACAGAAAAGTTGTGAATAGCAATTAATAAAGAGCTGAAGGACTTTATCTGGGAGGGGAAGACAGCAAGAGTGAAGTGGGATAAGCTGATTCTTCCAGTAGAGCAAGGCAGACTGGGATTACCCGATTTGAAGGGGGTTTTCTGAGCTACACAGTTAAGGTTCCTATACATAGCACAAGCAGAAAACTATAATTCAAAGTGGAAAGGGATGGTGGCGATGATGAAATGGGGGAGGGGGCTCAAGAAATAAGGAGAGACTGGGATTTTGGATGCAGACCTTTAAGGAGAAGAATAATCATACAGAATATTATATCTATAAAGTACCAGAAAATATCCTAAGAACCAAGCCAACACAGGAATGGTGAAAGGAGATTCTGCTGATAGGGATGACTGCAAGAGACAATAGGCAAGAAGGGGCTGAACTTTATTGGAGAAAACTGGCAAAGGAACGAAAGTATTGGGAGCAAATAACTAGAGAGGGAAAGATGATAGAATGGGAGGATGCCAATTTATTTGGATTGCAGGTTAGTGATTGCCTGTACTCTGATATCAATCCTTGATAGCAAAGGCAAAGAGAAAGAAATATGGGGTCCTAAATGAAAGACTAGCACTGGTAGAGTTTTTAGTAGAATCTAGAAAAGAGTCTGCCATTAAAAAAAGGAATAAATTAGCAGAGCATATAAAATATTGCACAAAAGAAAGACTCAAACCAGAGGTGACGAGAAAGGATTGGGAAGAGAAACTGGATAAGCAATTTACAGAAACAATGGGAAGATATATGTATATCTCCCAAATATGCAACAAAATCTAGATTTAGGATTTCTGCTTAGAAATGTTTACATACATTTATATCCCCAAGTAGACTCCGGAGAATTTTACTTCAGGTACTCAGCAACTGTTGGAGGAGTGACTGGGAAGAAACAGGTAATTGGGAACATTTTCTGGGAATGGGGCGAGTTGGCGGACTTTAAGGATTCCCTGTGGGATGCACTGTCAGAGATGCTGGGTGGGCAGATAGTGCGATAGAGATGGATTTTTCTGAGCTATGATACAGAATTGGAATTGCCTAGCAATGGTAAGGTTCGCTGTGTCCAATTATGGTGGCTGCCAAAGAAGCAGTTACTAGAAAATCAAAATCTAAACCAGCTATACTAGAAGCAGTGAATATAGAAAGAGATCTGGAATGCAGATCTTTAGAAAAGACAAGGGTAGGAGCAAACTACATAGGAAAAAGAAATGGGAATTGCGGAACAATACATATGGGGAGGAATGAGGTATAAAAGAAGGCAGAACTTAAATGAGCTATGTAATGTGCGACTGAAAATGATTGGGCAGATAAGTGATTTACAATGTTTGCAACTGGGAATGTGTTAGTGTGGTTTGCTTTCATTTACATAAATATATAATTGTCTATGTCGTGATGGCTTAATGAAGAGGTTTCTTGTTTAATACATAAAAAAAAAGGCAGGAATTAAATATGTAATATTGCTTAAGTTAATGTTTACAGCCTAGGTCACAACTGATAATTTAAAAAGAGAGAGTACACAACAGAGCAAAATGTCTCTCAATAGTCTAAAACAAAGCAAATGAGGGGATTTGTCCCAGTTCTCTTAAAGCAACTCAGAGGTAAAAATAGCCAGAAAGCTAAGGAAAACCATAAAGCATTTTTCAGTTATGCCAGCAGTCTTAACACCCAACAATGTGCGGAATTATCTTCACCACACAAATCACTAAATTAATATTGTTCACCACAAAAGAAAAAAAGCCAGTATTTACCTTCCAAAGCAATTTATTATGGTAGCACACTGCAAAATAGTATCATAGTTCCACAGTACCAGAATCCACTGAGAAAACAGCAGCAACAGTTCACAAACAGGCAGGTTGCAGTCTTCAAAAGAAAGCAGTATAAACTAATTACATAATTAAAGAAAACATTTCCAATGACATTCCCTATTTAATGCCTTAAGGGTCACAGCATCAATTTTAAAATAAAAACAGATTCCATTTTCCATAATTTACTTTTTATATCCAAATCATATGTTTGTTTAACTTGCCCTAAAACTGTGGCTTGTAACTCCTGTACATTTTTACTATGAAATTCCTTAAAATGCAATGCTACAGGGTTTGTTTTCCCTACCTTTCTGTATCTCTCTGACATGTTCTCTCAACCTTTTTTTTAAAACTTATTTTGCTTCCTCCAATACATGTCTTACCACAAGGACATTTTAGTCCATATACTTTATTCCTGTGCTATCACAGGAATACACACCCTTGCACACAAATTTTTTTGCATTTATTTTATGAAAAGTCTGTACAATATACTGACAATTACAACTTCCTCAGGGGAAGGTACCCCAACTTTGTATTTCCAGATTTCTTTGTACCAGGGGAAGTTGAAATTTTCCATGCACCATGAAATCTTTTATTCTCCTACCCCTCGAGTAAGAAAAGACTGGAAAATCATTTATCTTACATTTTTTAAACTCTTACTTTTTATCAAGATGTCCCAGTAATATTTGGTCAACTCCACCAAGGTATCAGAAAAAGGATTCTGGTACTGTGGAACTGCAATATTATTTTGCAGTGTGCTTCCATTTTAAACTGCTTTGGAATGTGCGGAATTAGTCGTAGATAGCATAGCATCACCTATACTCAGCTGGGAAATATAGCAAATCTGCTAGCCTACAAATTCATTTTACCTCCCCCATCACACCCCTCTACTGCCAATCACCACCCAAGAACAGGCTGCCACTGTGCTTTCTATAGCTAAAAACATGGCTTCAATTGGGTCTGACAATATACCAGCTTGTCTCAAACAGTTTAAAAGTCAGGCCTTATCAGTCCCATTTATTTAACCACAGCCTCTGGACTGGCTTTGTCCCAGACATTCCACTGCATAAAAGGGGGACCATCTACTGACCCAGGAAATTACTGACCCATTGCCTGTAAGGTCATGGAAAGAATAATCATGGACCTAATAATGACACAGGAAACCTAACACTGGTCCTGACCCAATTCGGCCTTGTCAAGGGCAGGTCATAACTACAGAATCTGGTGGATTTCTTTGAGAAAGTCACTAAGGCTGTGGATGAGGGAAAAAAAAAAAAAAAAAAAAAAAAAAGAGTACATAATGTCTACTTTGACCTGGCCAATACATTTGACAATTCCCCACTCAGGTATTTATAACTCATAAAACTGGGCATAAATCCTTATGTCACCAGATGAATAACCAGTTGGCTCATGGATAGGACATATTACATTAAAGTGGGTGAATCCAGATCCAGAGAGAGGCCAGCTACTAGTGGTGTGCCACAGGACTCAGTGCTGGGACAACTACCGTTTGGAATATACTTCTCTGAAGTAAAGGCTAATGTGGAAGGCATCTGGTTGACAAAGTTTGTCAATGACTGCAATCTGGGACAATTGATGAATCCCCCAATGATAAAATAAAAAAATGTGTATTTAACATTTGTTTACTGGGAAAGTCCAACTGGGACAGAACCCATTTTCAGCAGAGGCCCGAGGAGAATGCTCCAGATGTAAGTCTTTGAAATGTGGGAGGAAACACCCAGGGGAAACCTATGTGAATGCAGGGAGGACATGCAGACTCTGCACAAAAGGCATTCCAGCAGAGAATTGAACTGGGGAACCTCTTTCGGAGAGGCAACAATGCTAACCGCTGCACCACTGCGCTACCCTTAGATATCCTAGATATCCTTCAGGAGGGTCTAGATCAGACAAATGACTGGTGCCAGAACCATGGCCTAAAACTTAATTGTGAAAAAATGCATCATCATATCCTTTGGAAAGTCATATACCCCTGCAAATTACAACAGTAATAGCATACCCCTAAAAGTAGGCTCAGGAGGTGAGAGATCTAGATACACAGATAGTAGCTTGAACTTTAAGTGCCATGTGTCCACAGTGGTGAGGAAGTTCTATGTGGCACAACCTATAAGTAAAGGTATGGCACCCAGATTCAAAGAAATTAGTCCTGTATTCAGCCCTCATTAGACCAATAAATCATGTACAATGCACCACTTGGCATGTACATGACTAAGCACTTGCAGCAGCTGGAGTAACCTCAGAGGCTTCTATAAAAAGAAAAGTAAAAGGTGCAAACATGTCCTATGTGGCTAGGCTAAAAGCCCTTTCCCTTTACTTTGTCTCCTACAGACTGTTAAGGGGTGTCCTATGCCTGACCTACAAGGCACTCTCAAATCCAGCTGTGATTGAGCGGCTACATATCCGCAAGTCAAACACGTGGGTCACCCGATCTAGGGATCCAAACTTAGAAACTCAAACATAGAAACTCAAACAAAACATGCTGGAAAGACAGATGTGTGCATCAGAAATTACCCCTTCTTTGGAACAGGCTTACTATTCACCATGCAGAGCCTCTCCCTGGCCCTCTTCAAACAGTTTGGATCAATGGATGGGGAACTGCAAATTCACATCTTGGGTAGCCCCTGTCCATAGCGGACCTAGTGCTTATATTCCTTATAGTGTCCATCTGTAAAATAAAACACCATGGTGGTTACAACAAACAAATGACTTAAAAACCAACAAAAATTATCGTATTGGCAGCCACAGACAAGTCCAAGCCAGAAAAAAAAATCCATAATTAACCCCTCAGAAAATTTAAAGGAACATAGCACTAAAAAGGAACTTTCTCATTGTAAAAAGTAATATAGTAAATACAAATGATTTATAACTTTTCATTAGTGATCCCAAAAAAACACACGTAACTAAACCAATTTCTTTTACAAAAAAAGTTAAAAAGATTTGTGATCTCTTGTTTAAAAATGGTTGAAAGTAAATCTTGTCAATAATACTAGGGTGATTAAACTGCCAGATAGCTTAGCTTTCTTCCACTTTATTTTTCAGGTCTCCCCCTCTCAGATTCCTTTGAACCTGCACTAAAATTGCAAAATAAATACTTGTGAAGTGTGGATGAGTGCCTGAATAAGGCATTGTTGTCATCTTGCCTATTGATTTGGTATAAATGTTCATAAATTCTTTTCCTAAGGCATCTTACAGTTTTACCAACATAAAATGCTGGGGAACTGCCACACACACAGAATACAAAGTAGGGGACTTTTCCCCCAACACCCCCATGTGGGTGCTGTGCCCCTCAACTAAATATACCAACTCCAAGATCGCACTACAGTGGGGAAAATGGAAAACTAACAAGGATGGCCAACCGATTTCTTTCCCAGGGGAAAGAAATCGCTGATGTGGCCATTTCCTGTTATGACAATTCGCATTTTAAGGATCAATGAAGTGGACATAATATAGACCAATTTAACTGACTTATGCAATTCAGCAATATGGTATATGTTTTTTATATATATATAAAACTAAAGGGAGTTTTTTGTCAACAGCTTTATAGCATACATGCATTAGTGACATATGGAGGTACTACAAAGTGTTTACCTCTTGCATATTGTTTAATGAGTAAGAGTCCTACAAAGCTGACAACTATATACGAGAGAATTTTGCATTTAAATTTCAGAATAGGAGTTGAATGCAATTCTCAAGTATGTATTGTGAGACTTTGAACTGGCTACTATTAAAAGTATTAAACATAACATTACTGATGCAGAATGCAAAGGCTGTTTCACTTTGCTCAGAACATTTTGCAAAATGTGCAAGTACTGGGACTGTCAGCTTTTTATGGAAAATTTATGAAATTTCAACTTGAGTAACAAAAAAAAATAGCGCTATAATTTTTAAAGGAAGACGAGGTTGTTCCTGCATTTCATGATCTTTGCAAAGTGTTTCCAGTTGACGGTAAAGAGGTTCTTACATACTTTACAGACGTGCATTTGCTAGGTCATCCACGTCAAGTACATACTTTTAGTTCCATTTGTGGTCGATTTCCTCCTATGTCTCCAGGTAAGTTTTGGAGTATTTCCTGCTTAAATGGGTTGTGCTTGCCTTGGACTCACTATGTTGAAGGATGGCATAGGTGAGTTTGTTGCTTACCAAGTATGAGAATTTCTGACACCCCTGCTGTTTACATCTGTATTAGTCAAGGAGCAAAATAGAGTTGAGTTACATTTGCAGTTGTTGGCTGGTTGTCCCCTTTCTCCACAGAAATGGAAGACTGTTGAAAGGGGTCATCGTTTACAAATAGTTATTGAAAATGGATACAATTAAGATATGCAATCCTTTAATACAGCTATAGCTCTTCTAAAAGTGTAGCCTCGTTCACAGATATCGCCTTCTACACCTATTATATTATTTTTCTTTCTACTTAGGAATGCATTGGGATATATGGAAATGCGTTTTAAAACATATTTTGAGTATATATTTACATCACTATTTACAAGGGGGTAATAGCCTTTTTTATTCACATATGAATGGTGTTTACTTTGTGTTACACAGCATGCACTGTAACGTTATTTTGTTTTACTGCACAGCATCATTGGACATTTGCAATGCTGGCCAATTATGGATATTCTATGATTTTTATTTATGAAGATATGACTGTTCGGTGAAAGAAATGTTTTAGTGTTCAATTACTAGCCTTTTGATGAAAGTTTCATTCAATGGCTAAACAGACCCCTCCCCCCAAGCAATATCTCAGAATGCCCCCTTAACAGCATGGAATATGATCTATCAGGACAAGCAGAATCACTATTTAACTATAGCCTTCAAACAGGCTTCATACCAAGCAAATGGAGAACTGTAGTAGTTATCCTTCTGCATGAGAGTGGGCCATCTAAAGACTTTGGTACCTACACATCCATATTTCTGTTTTGTATGCAAACAAAGATTCATCACATAAATTATGACATAAGAATCCTTCGAAAACTGGATGCAACCCAGTTTGGTCTTGTTAAAAGCACTGTTATGACTAAATTTACTTAGTGGACTTTGAGAAGGTCACCAAAGCAATGGACAAGGGTAAAACAAATGCATGCTGCCTACTTTGACCTGACCAAAGCATTTGACACAATACTTCACTATAAATCCCTATGTCACCTACTGGATAACTAGCTGGCTCATACTTAGGACCCACAAAGTTAGGATAGGGGAGTCAACCTCCACAAAAGGCCAGTCACTAGGAGAGTCTCTTCTAGGTTCAGTGCTGAGGATGTTCCTTTTTAGCATCTACTTCTCTGAAGCCAAGACCAACATCAAGGGTAGCTGGCTGACCAAGCTTGCTGACAATTGCAAAATTAGGTGCAGTCACAGAATCCCTAAGAGAGACAAATACCCTCTAAGAAGGTAACTGGCACCAGTCCCAGAGCCATGGTCTAAGAATAGCAAGAAACACGCAATATCCTTTAGGAAGGCTACCATTCCCGGAAGCTACCACACTGATAATAAACCCTAAGAGTAGATCCAGTGGTCAGGGATTTGGGAATGCTTCTAGACAGTAGTCTGGCTTTTGACCATCACGTATCTATGGTTGTAAGGAAATCATTCTATATTGCACATCTTTTAAGTAAGGGTATGGCATCCAGGTTCAAAGAGGGAATTGTTCCTCTGAATTCAGCCCTTAGAGCACAAAGCCCACTTATGTTTCTGACCAGGCATGTGCAACTGGATCTTCCACAGAAATTCCTCACAAAAAAGAATAAAGCATGTAATCATCACATCCTGTGCAGCCTTTTTTGTTGTTTGCCCTGTTCAGCAGACCATTGAACTTTCATGCGTCATCTCTTTAACCACCAATTTCTGAAGCTACAGGTTAACTTTCTGAAAACTAAGAACTCTGTATTCTGAAGCAAGAGTGGATCTGAAGCTACAGGTGTCAGAAAAAGGACCATGCGGTAATGTCCCACAGGCGACAAACCAACAAAATTTTTAGCGTCCAAAAGGGCAAAAAATAAATAAATAAATAAAAAAGACACGTTAGCAGTGCTGAGAAAACTTCTGACGTATTATAAAAAGATATACAGAAGGATTCAGTCAACTCTGTGTAGGCTCCGTTTAGTGTCTACACAGTGTATCCATGATCATGACCACAATCAGCACATGACAGCATGCAATGCACATTAATGAGGCATGGTGCACCCAAGTGAGGTTTTGCAGCTAGCACAAGCTGCGAAACCTTGTAAAAATCAAAATGGATGTGAAGGTGAGCACACATAGTTCACCCTGCCACAAACTGAACAATACACATCAAAAGTTATGCAGACCATTCCTCTTGACCTCTGGACAAAGCCATCAGTAATGGGTAGGAAAAGGGCCAGAAAAAGGGACACTTCTTAAATATTGCCCTTACAAAATGGAAAATTGAGAAAACACCAGGTTTGCAGAATGCAGCTTTGCTTCCAAAACAGTACACATTGCAAGACATCTGGACAAAGCATGACAATGTGGGGTCAAAGGGGCCAACTACAGAACACATTTGCTCTTCTAAATGTAGAAAGTTGCTAGAACAACAGAATTTGCGTGAACATGCATTGTCTGAAGGACATGAAGTCCGAAACTCAACAGCATGTCATTTAGTCACTTTAATCCTCAGATCATACTAGTGATGTCAGAAAGCCATAACGTTTATGGGGAACAGGCCAAAAATAAGGGGCAAAAAGTTGGGCATTCTGCCAAAATTCTCCACAGTTGAGAGGTATGCTAGGGACACACTTGTTAAATATTGCTCTTACAAACTTAGAAAGTTGATAAAATGACAGGGTTTGCATTCCCATGATTTGTCAGAAGGGTATGAAGTCAGACTAAAAATGTCTGTCGCCATTTTCTGACTTCAGCCCTCAATAATAGAACAATGATTTGACAGAAAAACACAGTTGTATGAAAAATAGTGCAAAATATGAGGTAACATCTGGACATTCTGATGAAGTTTGTACAGTGGAGAGGTATGACTGTACAAATAGCTGTCATTATGTTAGTGCAACATATCTACACAGAGGCCAACTTAAATGAGAGGACAGATAGCCATTAACAAGGACCTATTAGACAGCGATGCCACATGGGAATGTGTTTGAATGTAATGCTCTCAACCTCAAAGACATAAAATGGGAGGACAAAGGGCCAGAAATTGGGATAGATTGACATTCTGAGTTTGAAACTTAGTTCATGTTAATGTATAACCTATACATTCTATCAACTTCATAAGTTTAGATGTGGAATATTGACAGTTACTGACTGCACTCTGCAATGACATGCCTTTGATTGGCTAGGAAAATAAGTTAATAGGAAAAGATCATAAATACGAGACAAACCTGGATATTCAGCACCGACCAGTGCAGCCAAGAGGTATGCACTCAAATGTCAGCAATACTGAATCACAGAAGTCCAGAGATCATCCCAGTGATATGGCAGAAAGCTACATATTCGATAAGGAAAAAAATCTAGTTATCCTGGGAATATGTAGAAAGTTGAAAGGTATGAATGTGAAATATATGGTAGAAACACAGTACAGAACAGGGTACCTACAGTGCAGAGTATTGGGACATTCAATTCCTGCCATTCTGTACTAAAGCTGAGTTAATGATCTGTAACAGAACATGGGACTGCCATGTAAAATGTTCACCCAGGAGAAGTGTGTGTATTGAATAGCGGGGCACAGATGAATTGCAGGAATGAATACAGGGAAAGAGTACAGGTGAAACTCACTCATACAGTGGAGGAGGGCATGTCAAATGGAAGATGGTTATAGCTGCAACACCAAGCACATATTTATATGGTACACTATGGACTGTACAGTGAAAGTCTGCAACTGTGACACAAGGTGACATAACTATGGGAAGGATGTGTGTGTGAGAGATAAACATCCTGACAAATAATGCAAAGGACATCTATCAGGGATCTGACATACAACTGGGATAGGGTTCATACTGGGAAGCTGTGCAAAATGATATACCTGAATAAGAGTGTACTCTCGGGGAGGTCTCCAGCATGGTGGCTACAAGGAAAGGATTATGGCAAACATCCAGCCACAATCATGGACAATATCTGAATAATATCACCACTAATCCCATGCCTCTGACAGAGCATATGTTATGTGGAATGATGAGAGATAAGCCTACACAGACACATGTCAGCTAGATACATTCATGCTCTATGGGGGAAAGCATGCACACTGTCCTGGTACTGTAATATCTGCAGGAGGCGTTAGAAGGGACACTGCTATATCCATATGTGACACAGTTAACTCGTGTGCATGGCATATATCAATGGCACAATTCATACTGTCAACTGTTCTGGGCTATACACTCAAGTGCATTAGCCTTTCTGTGCTTATTTACTGTATAACTGCATTGTTTAGCCTGATTTAACCAAAAAAATAAATATATATATTTTTCTATCTTGTTTGCTAATTTCCTGCTTTTTCTAACTAGAATAGTCCAGTTTCCAGTCTTTGCTGGTTTCAGGACTTTAGTTTCAGTTTTCAGAGCTATCCAGACCTTGCTGTGGTAGAGGGAGGTCCTACTGCTTACCAGTGAGAGTGGGAGCATTGTACTGGCTAATACTAGAGGAGTGGTTTCCAGCTCTGAAATTGCAATTTTATTAGCCATTTTGGGCCAATTTCTATCCCTTTCAACTTTCTGGCATAAATACATGCGTTTGTGTGCATGTGCACACCGCGGGGCTAAGGTTAAACCATTCCCGGTCTCAGAAAGTCTAGTTTATCAGCAGTAGCAGTAAAATCTGTATACCTGTGACTTAGCACTTGCTCTAAAACTTGCTAAAAAGCACTAGGAAGCCTTAAATTTGTTACAAGCACTCGCCTCTCCTTAGTAATAAGGAGAAAATAGCCATAGGCACTATTCAGCCTACAACTGCAAGTACCTTGCCAAAAAGTAAGGGAAAACAGCTCTTGTACTCCACAAAGAAAGTACCTAACCAGGCATGTCCAAGGGTCAGCTTCCAGTGATTTCTCCTGTCCACCTGGTGAATCTGGGCATACTGGGGTAATGCAGCAATTGCCTCATGTACACAGACAACCCTCTCCTCCTACCACCAAACACTACAACCTGCGAGAGATGCACTTACATAGCCAAACTGGAAACAAATCTCTCTCCAGCCAAGACTGTGCTAGAAGGTTAACACCCACACACCACCTCAAACAACACATAGTCCTTCAAAACCCACACCACCAAAACCCACACATAGCAAGACAAAACCCACATATGCAGAGGCTCTTCACATTAACCTACCCAAGCAACAAGGACCTCCCAAGTTGAAACGCAAACACACACCACCCCCAAACACAACCAAAGCATCACATAGCTCACAATACCAGTGTGTCACCCAACAGCAGCCCCTAAGGCAAGACAACGTACTCAACACTTCAGTCATAGGTGACTCTATAGTCAGGCACACTGATGTCCCACTCACCAGGCTGAACAAGGAGAAAATTACAGTTAGTTGCATGTTGGGTGCCAGGATCCACCACATAATGCATGCACTCAAGTCACTCCACAACAGGTACAAATATGACTCTGTCATTGTCCATGTTGGAGCAAATGACTTAAGACGTACCCCCCTGGATTACATGGAAGAGCTCTCGGATCATGTAGCCCAGGCAGGTAGGACCCTAGCCCTGAGTAGCATCCTGCCATCACCCAGAATGATACCACAGTACAAGGACAAAATGATTGACTTCAATAATTGGCTAAGCTTCTGGTGTCATTCAAAGGGGATCCAGTATCGGTTTGCCTGGGACGACATGATCGACAAACCACTATGCTTTGCAAGAGATGGTTTGCACCTGTCACCATCGCCCAGAATGATACCACAGTATAAGGACAAAATGATTGACTTCAATAATTGGCTAAGCTTCTGGTGTCATTCAAAGGGGATCCAGTATCGGTTTGCCTGGGACGACAAGATCAACAAACCACTATGCTTTGCAAGAGATGGTTTGCACCGGTCACCCCTGGGATTCAGGTCACTGGCTAAGGCTCTTGCCACCCCTGTAGTGTTTTTTTCAGGCAAAGTTCAAAGGACAAAACTACCACCATAATGGGTACAAGCAAGCAAAATCTGAAGGTAATGCTACTCAATGCTAGAAGTCTTAAAACCTCAAGATGCACTATCTCAAGGCTCTCCTAAAAATGGAGAACATCAATATCTGTGCAGAAATGGAGACCTGGTTCAAAGCTCCAGAGAGCACCCCTGCAATACCAGGCTACAATTCATACCACACTTTTCGGCCACCAAACCAGGACCAAAACACTAAAGGTGGAGTTGTCCATATTCACCAAGGATATTCACACATCCAAGCTGGTTGCCCAACACAATGCATCTGAAATTCTCCAGGTGCAACTAACCTAGACTGCAATCCAAATTGTAGCTTGCTACAGATCCCCCACCATGCCCCAAGATTTTCAGTACACCTTTCTAAACATACTGGAAAATATTAAGATACAACCAAACACCCTAATACTGGGCGATTTCAACTACCCTGCCATTAACTGAAAAAACTACTCCTGTACAAACACCTTTGTTCAACGGTTCTTGGAATTCCTAAATTCCAATGCCCTAGAGCAACTAATTCATAGTCCCACCAGGGGTACCAATATTCTAGACCTGGTCATTACCAACATGGGAGATCAATGCTCCACACCAGTGGTCACCCCCTCAGTGGTCAGATCAGACCATAAGCTAATCACCGTTAACATCCACATCCCACACCCACCCCCTTTAAGGAAACCTCCGTAAAAAACTTGCCAACTTCATGCTTCTCAAGTCAGAAGTAACAAACATCATGACACCCATGCAGATGGGAACTGGAAGTTCAACTGCTGAATCCTACACTAAGGTGCTGTATGAGCACATTCCCTTGTGCATGGACCAAGCCATTCCAAACCAAGACCCTGTCCTCGAAAAAAAGGAAGCCAATCTGGTGGTTCCCTGCCATAAACAAGCTGCACAAAAGAAGGAAGAAACTGTTGCAGAAAAGAGGTAGAACCCAGGATTCTAAAAACTCTACCAGCCTCAGTAGAAAGCCGAGATCCCTCATAAAATCTTCCAAAGCTAGTTATGAAAACAAGATTGCCAAAGATTCCAAAGACAACCACAAGGCATTCTTGTCAAGAATCTAAATGGCAATACTCAGATCTGCTCTGAGCTACAAAAGAATGGCACTAGATATATTGCCAATATCCTGGCAGATCTTCATTCCCCTTTCACCCCCTAAAGGGCCCATCTCAATACCGAAAGAATGCCAAATTCTGGTAATCACGGTCACTCAGGTAAAAACCACACTCTCCAAAGCCAAGAATACAGCATCCATGGGACCAGACAACATCCTGGGCTGTGTACTGAATGAACTACAAAATGAAATGGCACCTCACCTATGTGTTATGTTTAATCATAGCCTCACCTCAGGCTTCATGCCCACAGAGTGGCGCACAGCTACAGTCATCACACTCCACAAGGGGGGGATCCACTTTGGAATCCAGGAACTACCACCAGTCTGACGAGCCTGATCTGCAAGGCCATGGAACTTATAAACAAAGACATTGGCAACCTTCAAACACTGGACCCCACCCAGTTTGGGTTTGTGAAGGGCCAATCTTGCCTCCTGAACCCGATTGACTTCTTCAAATCAGTCTCCAGAGCCATGGACGCGGGTAAGGTGGTTCACACAGCCGACTTGGACCTCGCCAAGGCTTTTGACACTATCCCCCACTCTGAAATCATAGATAAACTTACTAAACTGGGCATTAATCCCTACATCACTCGATGGGTTGCAAACTAGCTTACTGACAGAACACACACTGTAAAAGTAGCAGACTCCAAATCCAAGTCCAGACAAGTGGTCTGTCCTGGGACTACTCTTGTTTGGCATCTACTTCTCTAAAGTACAGGCCAACACTAAGGGACTCTGGCTTACAAAGTTCACAGATAACTACAAGCTGGGAGCCATTATTGAATCCCCAGATGATGTGGATATACTACAAAAGGGCCTTACCGAACAGATGCCTGGTGCCAGAGCCATGGGTTCAAGCTAAATGCCAAAAAAATGTATAGTTGTCCCCTTTGGAAAAAAAAACACATACCTGTGAACTACCACATAGGTGGCAGTACACTAAACACCGAAAGTGTGATGAGACCCAGGAACCCGGGTGGACAGTGGTCTCACCTTTGATGACCACAACAGTTAGAAAATCCTATGTGGCACACCTCATCACTAAGGGCTTTTCATCCAGAAAAAAGGATGTTATTGTTCCTCTGTACTCATCCCTCATTAGACCCATTATAGAATACAATGCCCCATTTGGTATGTACCTCAAGACATCTGGAAAAACTAGAAAGGTCACAGAAATACCGCACAAAAAGAATCACAGGCCTAAAGCAGATGCCTTATGATGACCATCTAACTCCAGCTATACTCGGTCACATGTCACCTACTCATATCTCTGCCCAACATACAACAAACCTAGAGTTGTTGGACATGCTACACTTAAAATTCCAATCCCTCTGAGCCACACGCTCCAGGGATCTTAACCTTGTTATCACAATGAATAGAACATGCTGGAGGGATAGGTTCCTGACCCAGAGACTTCCCATTGTCAGGCAGAGCACCTCAATGGCCCTCTTCAAGAGGAACCTTTATGATTGGATGGGAGATAGGAAATTCACTCCAGGGATCACATCAGTAGCCCTGCTAGACAGAGGTCCAGGAAAGTAAATATTTGTGGGAAGCAATAGCCAGGGAATCGTTATGGCTAGGCTTGTATAGGCCCTCGGGCTGATCGCCTAATACCTACCTATGAAATGATATGCACGTCATTCATGTTGTCAAACACCTATGTATGCAGGGTGTACATAAGGTGAACAGGTAGCGCACATGCCTCTGGTGTAACAACTTGATTGGTTGTACTTATGCTACAGTCAAGGGAGGAGTCAGTACTGTGACCACATGCTGGTCATACCTCACAACCTCTTTATTTTAGACTTTGTCCAGATTTCTTGCATAATGGATGGGCAAAGGCCCAAAAATAGTGATTTAAAAATATTGATCTTACAAACTTAGAAAGCTGCTATAGTGATATGGTTTGTGTTAGCATGCATTTTTCTAAAAGGTATGCAGTCTGAAACTCGTCACTATTTAGTGACTTCAGTCCTCACTAATTTACTGCAAATTCAAAAATTTTAAGTGGGACTGAGAATATGAGACAAAATCTGGACATTCTGCAAAAATTTGAACAGTTGAGAGGTTTAATGCCTGTTGGATGCATCACATACCCTCTACCCCAGGAAACAGGTCACATACCTATTGGTCTGATTAAAGGCTGTGATGTCCACATTATATTTGGGCATTGTGTCCGTTTCCTGATGCAACACATTTCTCCAGGTGTCTCGTCAATACAAGTGTCATTATGGCTGCGGCAGCAGTCTCTGGTATGGGCTGATATTGCATACATTATACTAATATCACAGTTGTAGTCAATGATTGCCCACAAGCTGTAGTACTTCAGGCAGCTGTTTGTACACAGCATGGGTATGTCATCCATGATATCCATCACTAAGGGGCAGGCAAGGGCCTAGCAGACACCCTGATGTGCTGACCTGATCACTGCACCTGAAATATATGTCGCATCACACGTGTCAACATGTGTTATATGCTGGTCTACCCATTTTCTGATGTAGCCATTTCTGGCCATGTGATCAAATACCACAGTGTGACTTTTTGTCAATGCCTTTACCTGTTCAACTCAGAAGTCTCTCCGATGAAAACACTGGTGATTAAGTTATAGCATTTGTGTTGTACTGTGTTGTTTTACTGAATAAAGCCCAACAATTTTGGTGCTACTAGCCATTGGTGGGACCCTTCTGGCAGTGCCTTTTGTTGTTATGTTGGTGTACCTCACAGTTGAGGGGAGTCAGGATGTCTTTATACATGCATGCTTCAGCTGCTGTCCCCCAGAGCAGGTGGATGCATGTTTATGTACACCCTTGTACGGGAACATATGTGGAGGGTATGGAGGGTATGTTGAACTGTGTATTTCACCATATCAGGAAGGTGTATGTGCTCAGTCATGCCCTAGGTGATCTGTGATGTCACAGCGCACAGATTCCATGAGACAGGCCTTTATGAAGTGCATACTGCCTATTGTGATCTGCCGTAGGGTTTGACACAATCACACAAGGTATCATTGACTAAACCCTCACACTGGGGATTAAGCCTTATGACAGTTGATGAGAGAACTATTGGCACACTGACAGAATCATGCGACAGTTGGTGAATCAACCTGTACCAGCAGAGCTGTCATCATTGGCAACCCCCAGGGATTTAAGCTTGGCCCTTCACTGTTTGAGCTGTATTTCGACAGTTTGGGGTACAGTAGATGGCCTTTGGCTTACCAAGTTTGCTGATTCTTGCATGTTTTGTGCACTCATCAAGTCAACCAATGGTGATAACTAGTACAAGAAGAGCCAACACACAAGTGAATGGTGACAAAGTATGCAATCCACAAATAATTTCAGAAATGTGTGCTTGTAATGTTGTCTGTCTGAAAAGTGGAGCTCCATGTTAACCACAGCATTGACAACAGTCCTGCTATGCAGAAACCTGGTGATGCAAGCACTGGAAACACATTTAGATAGAGATGTGAACTCTGACCACCAAGTATCCAAACTGCTACTGAAAGTCTGTGTTGCTTACATCATAGTCACGCCACCATACTGACAGCTTAGGATTGTACGACAGTACTGTAGTAAAACTGAATTACAGCATTAATAGAATATAATGATTTTTTTTTTACATGTACCCTAGACATGTAGTAGCTGGAGATAAGATTAGATTTTCTCAGCAAGATAATACAGGGCCTAGACACCATGCCATGATGTAGCTAGATTATAAACTTAATTGTATAAAGATGATGTGACCTCTGCCTGGTCCCTAGGCCAGTCTCTGACCCTGCTCTGGTGGGAGTACTGCATATCCAAAAATGTAATATAGCTGATGATATCAGCAATGTCTGTTGAGGAAAGATGACAGCCTCTCACTTGCTGGTGTAAAATTCTGTCTTATGTCAAGCAACAGCTCACACACACACACACACACACACACACACACACACACACACACACACACACACACACACACACACACACACAAAATGTTGACTGCTGTGAGAATAGAATGCCTACCTCAAGTACACAGGGTACAGAGCATAGTACTTAATGCAAGCACCATTGCTCAAGTCTGACTTGGGGTGTTGGAAACACCACTTTATAGCCAAGGACATCAGCAGTGTCTGGGGAGGAGAATATGTTCCACATGCTGGTGTAAAAGGCCCTGTGTAATGTCAAGCAATAGTTCTGATACCCCCCCCAAAGTTGACTGCAACAGAACCCCTACCTAAATACCCCCCCAAAGTTGACTGCAACAGAACCCCTACCTAAATACATCAATTACAGAACACATTACTTAATGCATGCACCATGGCACAAGTCTGATTTAGACATGACTGCAGGTGACTTGTAGTAGATGACATCAGCAGGTCATGTGGAAGGCCTGCATTAATTGAATGTGTAGACATGCATGTGCAAGTATCAAAATACTGGCAATCCATGCCATTGGAGAAGTAACTGTGGGATACACTCTTTGCCTAGACACTTCTGTCTAGAGACACACACACACCCCAAGTTGACTGCAGTGAGAACAGAACCCTTACCCAAATACACAGACTATAGAACAGAGTACTTAATGCACACACCATAGCACAAGTTTAATTTATATAAAAAAGAGTGCTGGTGAACTTATAGTAGTGGATGTCAGCAGGCCATGTGGGGCACAGCAAGTTGTGAGGCCTGCATAGGCATACAGCTTCATAGGCTCATATAAGGCTAATAAAACCAAAAAACAGATGAGGCTCACCACAGGCCATGTGGGGCACAGCAAGTTGTGAGGTCTGTGTAGGCATACAGCTTCATAGGCTCATATAAGGCTAATAAAACCAAAAAACAGATGAGGCTCACCACGGCTGATAACACACTTTTATTCGACTGCAGTATAGTTAGTGCTTTCACGTTTTAACAACGCTTCTTCAGACTTTTAAAACGTGAAAGCGCTAACTATACTGCAGTTGAATAAAAGTGTGTTATCGGCCATGGTGAGCCTCATCTGTTTTTTGGTTTTATGAGTATTTCTTCTGAAGAGGCTCTTCATCCGGGACTGTTTGTCTTACCTCATATAAGGCTAATGCCTATTAGCACTAGGGTGTGCAGAAGCCTAGCTGTGTAAAAACACAAGTACCCTTATTGAGCATAGTTGGATGGTTATTTTTAGCAGTGTGTTTGTGAGCACCACCAGATGGTCCTGTCCATGGAGGGACATAGGTGCCAGCTCAGATACAACTGTGCAATCACCCAATCAGTGGTCAAGGTTGCAATTGAACAGGGTCATTGAAGAGTACTGCTTCACATGCAGTGGGAGCCTATTTCAGCCTCTGGGGAGGCACCATGTCCCTCTTGTGCATTTTTACACAGCTAGGTTTCTATGGCCTCATGTATAGTGATAACTATGTACTCCTACAGCACACCCACTTCACCTCCTCAACAAACCAAGTGCACAACACAAACCCACATATGCAGAGGTACTCAGAAGTTGTTTACTGAAAGAGCAGAGACCTTACAAATGCAAACCTTCTGCACATAAGTCCCAACAAAACCCACTACACAAAAACAAACTTATCAGGGTCTCAACCCATTAAGCCTCAAGGCAAAATACCTCAAAACCAATGTCTTGGTCATAGGTGAATTTATAGACACACACAGATGTTCCCCTCACCAGGCTGTACAAGGAGAAAGTCAGTTAGCTGCCTGTCAAGTGCCAGGATCTACAAAATCACACATGCACTTAAGTCTGTCAACAGCAAAGTACAGTTGTATAAAGTCATATTAATAGATGTCCTTGCCTTCATTGCTGCAGTATTCTAACATATGGGATTTTCTGCTGTGGAAGCCCAACGTCTGGCCAGTCTACCAAAGACTCCTGTTACTTTAAAGGTACGCCAAACATTATCCAGATACTCCTTGCATAACATGGGGCATATAATTGATGTTCAGGCCAACCAAAAACAGAACCGATTGCCAGAAAGACCAGTCCAAGAAACCCAGGAGGTAATCTGTACAACTTGTAGTGCTTGGTAAATATATGAACACAAGTCCAGGTAGCTGCTTCAAGAATAGAATTAGTATCCAAGCCTTTTAAAAAAGCACCAGAAGAAACCACAGCTCTAGTAGAATGAGTCTTGACTAAACAAGGAAGCCTCTTGCCATGAAAAGTGTAAAGAAAGCCTTAAAAATCCAAGAACAAATACTTTGCTTGGATACGGGAAGTCCCAAAAATCTAGGATGAAAAGAAAGATAACTGATCAAATTTTCTAATAGACTCAGTCTTATCCAAATAATCCCAGAGTTGCCTAGCACATCCAAGGTATGCGCAGCACCCGCTCAGTCAGTTTTGCAGAGGGGGGAAAAAGTAGGCAGATTAATAGTGTGCAAGGACACTGTCCTAATGAAAGATGAAAAAAAAGAGGAGGACAAGCCATAAGGGCCTGCAATTTAGACACCCATCTGGCAGAAAGAGCTAACAAAAGAACAATCTTACAAGAACAATTTTTGCAAGGAAGCTGAAGCAGCAGGCTCAAAAGGAGCTTGAGTCAGCTTCTTCAAAACAAAATTAAGATCCCAGGGAGGAGAACAGGCTTCCTGAGAGGTCTAATACTAAGGATGCCTTTAAGAAATTGTTTCACATCAAATGTAGAAGCTGGAGGAGGAGAAAAGCAGACAAGCAGATATATCCGATAAGTGGGCCTTAATAGAAAGATAGGTCAAACCAGCATTGAGCCATTCACACAAGAGAGAAAGGAACATCCACAGTAAGTGGGTCCCAGTTATGAAAGACGCACTAAATAGAAAACCTCTTTCATTTCGACAAGTAGGATTTCCTAGTAGTAGGTTTCCTGGCTTCCTGTAGGACATGCAGAACATCCTCAGGAAAAAATAGCCAAAAGGGAGTCACCAACAAGGTTTTGGGAGCATCCTGTTTTATCTTGACCAGGACTTTTGGAATGAGAGGAAGGAGGGGGAAGGTATAAAGAAATGAGAGGGCGTCCACCTTCCATACCATAGGACCTGGGACTCTGGCATCAAATAGAAGAAGTTGCCTGTTCAGAGGGCAGGTGAAAAGATCCACCTGAGGAGGAGTAACCCACTGGAGGATGATGTCCAGAAACACATCCCTGTGAAGCGTCCATTAGTGGGACTGAGTTAAGGACCTGCTCAGAGTGTCTGACACAATGTTCTGACTGGAAGGGATATAAACTGCCTGAAGAGTCACTTGATATTTCAGCAAGATCCCATACCAGAAGTGCTAACTGGCAAATACGTTAAGATCTTGTTCCACCCAGTTTATTGATATACCAACATCACTGTGGTATTGTCTGCAAATACCTTCAGAGGACCTGGAGAGGAGAGAGGATGAAAGGGCTGGAGAGCCAGCAGAAGAGCTCTCATCTCGGACATTGATGTGCTCCTCCTTCTGCTGATAAGGGAACCAAGTCCCCTATACCTTTAGGGAGCCAGATATCACTCCCATTCCATGTCTGAAGAGTCTCCGAACAATTCATTAGAAAGAAGAGGGGGGTGAAAAGGGATCCTTTCAGAGATGACTGCCAAATCCACCAGAGAAGTTCCTGTCCGAGACAAAGAAGAGGAACTACAAAGTCTAGAGGATGTCCATGTTTAAGCCACAGTGGATTCAGAAGCCACTCATGTGAAGTTTGGACAGTAGGAGCATCGAACAGTGAATGCCATGAAAGCCAGAGCTCTCTCCCTGGCAGTAATGGAAGTGAGAGCAAAGAGCATGGAAGAAAGAAATGAGAGTTAAGGCCATTTGGAGGTGGCAGGGATGCAAGCATAGGCACTGTCTGAATTCTGCAACAAGAAAAACATGATCCTGAGAAGGAGTTTGAGAATACTTTTGAAAATTTATAAGTGAACTCCAGGCTGAAGAGAAATGCAAAACCATCATGAAAACAGGATGGATTGGAATATGGAGATAAGCATCCTTGAGATCCAGATACACCATATAGGCCAGATACACTATATACAGTAAACAGAATCTGAAGGGACAACATCCAAAAGGAAGGCATTTTTTAAGTGTGTTTAGATGAGAGAGGTCTAGATTAGGTCTCAAAAAGCCCTCTTTTCTGGGCACAAGAAACAGACGGGAGTAGAACACTTTGGGGCACAGGCACTTCTTGAATAGTACCCAGAGTCGAATTTGAGGAACCTCTGAGGAAAAAGGGAAGTTGTTCCCAAGGAGGCTAAGGAATGCCCATAAAGGATGACAGGATTCCCACCATGAAATACCCCCAAAGAATGATCAAAAGAACCCAAGCATCCAAAGTGATCTGAAGCCAAACAAACAGAAAGCTGAAGAGAAAGAGGAATGTGGCTGGGAAGAGAAGGATAGCTGTACAGCACCTGGCTTGTCTGGAAAAGAAGGCTTCAGAATCCCTGAAAACCGAGGAGCCCTAGCAAGGAGGAGCCAGTTTGCCACTCTTCTTACCTTTAGTAGAAGGGCATGATTGCTTATGAACAAAAGCTTGCTTAGCAGGATAGCCAAGGTCTTAACCTTATCCTGAAGGGACTTAAACCAGCAGCAGCTTCCCCAAACAAAAGTTTGGGATCCAGAGGAGCATCCATCAACTTAGCTTTAATATCATCAGTTAGAGGTTGAAGCCCAAGCCAAGAATACCTCATCACCGAGCCAAAAACAGCAGCCCTAGAAGGGGCATCTGCCACATCATAACTACATTACTAAATTGTAAACTGCTTTTTCATACTGAGACTTGGATTTTCTATTTGTGGGTGTTCTTTCTATGCTTTTTAAAGTGAGGTTTCTGTGTTCTGCTCAGATGGCATAATATTGAGAGGCCTGTTGTGTAGGCTGGAAGTTTTGTTTGCATTTCTGGCAGCCATTTTCTGCTGATCGTCTTCATTATTGAGAGTAACAAGGCCTCCTGACCTTCTGTAGTACGAGTGATTGGGTAATAGCAGGGGCTGAGGAGTAATCTGATCTTCCCAACTCTTCCATTCTTACTGCTATACAAACCCTGTCTTATAAAGGCTCTGCTTGTATTGTCAGGCTCTGGATTGCATTGCATAAGTGGAAATTCCTTAAGATTCCAAGAGCAGGCTAAGTTATTTCTTACACTTATTTCAATGAATTGCACTTCTGAAGCGCTTATAATTGTGCTATACAGTTGATCTACTATACTTTGCACTGTTATAAAGATTTTTTTTATTGTTTCACTGCATTTATGTACTGTTTTAAACAGTTTTAACATTACTTAACTGTAAACTGCTTTTTCATACAGAGTTGTATTTTCTGTTTGTGATTGCTCTGTCCGAACCTTTATGTGCATTTTTGTCTGTTAAAAGCATTCTCTAGTCTGTTCCTTGATCTGTTTAAAACTTTCATTTAGTGGCTACAGCTAGGAACTGTAATTTATTTTTTCCCACCCACCGTCCCTAGTGTTGTGTGTTTTTATACTTGGTGGATTTGCAGTTGCCCACCCATACTGTATATTTGATCTATGACACTCCTCCCAGTCTAGTGTCATTAGTTCACTCAATCTAATATAGAACATTTGTGAAGGCCAACCCACTCAGATTCTTAAGGTTGAATTAACTTCTGTTCCAGTTTTCTCCATTTCCACTTTACTGGAAAAAAAAAAATTCTAAGCTTACTTCTCCCCTTTCCTGTGGCAGGTCAGATACGGATTTGCTGTGTCCAGGACTGTTTGTGAGCTCCTAAGCCCCCCCCCCAAGTTAACTGGGGTTAAACTCTTCCTGGCCCCATAAAGTCCGTTTTTCAAAATTTCCCTTGCAACTAGCCAGCTTTTTAGTTTTAGCACTCATCTGTTTCTTTGATCTCAGCACGTGTTCAGAACTCATTGTAAGCACTAAATAAGTTACGTTACAAATTACTACAGCACTCAACTTTCCTCACTTGTCTAGAGGAAAACAGTTTTTAGTACTTAATAAGCACCTATTCAGGCATGTCTAAAGGTCAGCTCCCGGTGTTTTCTCCTGTCTACCTGATGAATCTGGGCATCTTGAGACAATGCAGCAATTGCCTCATATACACAGACAACCCTCTCCTTCTACCACCCAACACTACGACCTGTGAGAGATGCACTTATATAGCCAAACTGGAAGCAAAGCTCTCTTTACCAAAGACAGGCCTAGACAGTCAAGAGGAGAAGGTAAACACTTGCACCGCACCACACTCATCACAGTCCCTCAAAACCTACACCACCAAAACACACACACAGAACCACAACACACACGTACATTCGTGGAGGCTCTCTGTACTAATCTGCCCAAACAGAGACCTCCAAAGCAGAAATGCAATTAACCTCCACCCCCCCAACACAACCCAAATGACACATAGTCCACATACTCAGTGTGCCACTCAACTACAGCCCATAAGGCATAACGTACCCAACACTCTAGTCATAGGTGACTCTATAGTCAGGCACACTGATGTTCCACTCACCAGGCTAAACAAGGAAAAAGTTACTGTCAACTGCCTGTCAGGTGCCAGGTTCCGCCACATAACGCACGCACTCAGGTCACTCCACAACAAGTACAAATATGACTCTGTCATTGCCATGTTGGTGTGAATGACCTGAAACATACCTCCCTGGACTACATGGAGAGACATGGAGGAGCTCTCTGATCTTGTAGCCCAGGCCGGTATGACCCCAGCCCCGAGTAGCATCCTGCCATCACCCAGAATGACACCACAGTACAAGGACAAAATGATCGACTAACAATTGGCTAAGCTTCTGGTGTCATTCTAAGGGAATCCAGTATCTGTCTGCCTGGAATGACATGATTGACAGACCACACTGCTTTGCCAGAGATGGCCTGCACCTGTCTCCCTTGGGATTCTGGATACTGGCAAAGGCTCTTGCCACCCCTATAATGCCTTTTGTAGGCAAGGTTCAAATGACAAATTCACCACCATAACAGGTACAAGCAAGCAAAATCTGAGGGTAATGCTACTCAATGCTAGAAGTCTAAACCTCAAAATGCACTCACTCGAGGCACTCCTTAAAATGGAGAACATTGACATCTGTGCAGTGAGAGACCTGGTTCAAAGCTCCAGGGAGCACCCCTGCATTACCAGGCTATAATTCATACCACACCTTTCAGCCACCAAACCCAGACCGAAACACTAAAGGTGGAGGTGTGTCCATATTCATTAAGGATATCCACACCTCCAAGCTAGTTGCTCAGCATAATGCATCAGAGATTATCCAAGTTCAACTAACTCTGGGCAAAACTGCAATCCAGATTGTAGCTTGCTACAGACCCCCCACCATGCCCCAGGATTCCCACTCTTTTCTTGATACACTGGAAAATATTAAGGTACAACCCAACACTCTAATAATGGGCGATTTCAACTACCCTACCATTAACTGGGAAAACTACTCATGTACCAACTCTCTTGCTCAATGTTTTCTGGAAATCATCAATTCCAACACTTTGGATCAACTTATCCACACCCCCACCAGAGGCAGCAATATCCTAGACCTGGTCATCACCAACATGGGTGACTGGGGTTCCAGCTCCTCGTTGGTCAGATCCGACCACAAGCTAATCACCCTAGACATCCACATCCCGCTCCCACCCCCCATTAGGAAAACGACCGTAAAAAATTTCTCCAAAGCCAACTTCACGCTTCTTAAGACAGAAGTGGCAAACTTCATGACACCCATGCAGATGGACAATAGAGCTACGACTGCTGAATCCCACACAAATGCACTTTATAAGCACTTACACGAGTGCATGGATCATGCTATCCCTAACAGAACCAAGATGCTATCCTCCAAAAAAGGAAGCCAATCTGGTGGTCTTCTGCCATAAACAAACTCTACAACAGAAGAAAAAAAAAAAAGAGTAAAATCCCACGATTGGAGGAACTCCCTGGTCAGCCTCAGTAAGAAGCTGAGATCCCTCATAAAATCCTCCAAAGCTAGTTATGAAAACAAAATTGCCACTGATTCTAAAGACAACCACAAAGCATTCTATAGCTATGTTAAAAATCTCAATGGCAACACTCAGATCTGCTCTGAGTTACAGCACAATGACACTAAATATACAGAACCAACTGATATTGCCAACATCCTAGCAGATAGGTTACCCCCCTCTCACCCCCTAAAGGGCCCATCTTTATACCGGAAGAATGCAAAGTTCCTGTAATCACGGCTGCACAGGTGAAAACTTCACTCTCCAAAGCCAAGAGCACAGCATCCATGGGACCTGACAACATCCCAGGCTGCCTTCTACATGAACTACAGAATGAACTGGCACCCCACTTAAGTACCATGTTCAATCATAGCCTCACCTCAGGCTTTGTGCCCATTGAATGGTGCACCGTGACAGTTATCCCACTCCACAAAGGGGGGGGGGCCACAACAGACCCCAGGAACTACCGCCCCATTATCCTGACAAGCCTCGTCTGCAAGGCCATGGAACGTATCATCATGGAACTCAAAGACATTGGAGAGCTCCAAACCCTGGACCCCACACAGTTTTGGTTTGTAAAAGGCAGATCATGTCTCCTAAACCTCATCAAGGCCATGGATGGGGGTAAGGTGGTTCACACAGCCTATCTAAATCTCGCCAAGGCGTTCTACACCATCCCCCACTCTGGAATTATAGATAAACTCACTTCACTAGGTATAAATCCCTATGTCACAAGATGGGTTGCCAACTGGCTTACTGAAAGAACCCACACTGTGAAAGTAGCAGACTCCAAATCAGACTTCAGACCAGTGACAAGTGGAGTACCACAGGGTTCAGTCCTGGGTCCTCTCCTGTTTGGTATCTACTTCTTTGAAGGACAAGCTAAAACAGAAGGTCTTTGGCTAACTAAATTCGCAGATGACTGCAAACTAGGAGCCATAATTGAAACTCCCAATGATGTGGACATCCTACAAAAGGGCCTCACCGAGACAGATGCCTGGTGTCAAAGACATGGTCTCAAGCTCAATGCCAAAGAGTGCATGGTCATCCCCTTTGGTAAAAATTCTGTACCCATGAACTACCACATAGGTGGTAGTCTACTTAACACCGAAAGTGTGATGAGACCTTGGGACACAGGTGGACAGTAGTCCTTCCTTTGATAATCACATCAAAGTGTGGTCAGGAAATCCTTCTACATGGCACACCTCATCACAAAAGGTTTCTCATCCAGAAAAAAAAGGAGGTCATTGTTCCCCTCTACTCATCACTCATTAGACCCATTATAGAGTACAACGCCCCTTTTGGTATGTACCTCACAAGACATCTACAACAACTGGAAAGGCCACAAAAATAACTCACAAAGGGGATTACTGGCCTCAAACAGATGCCTTACGCAGACCATCTAAAAAAACTCCAGCTTTACTCAGTCGCATATCGCCTACTCAGAGGCGATCTCTGCCTAACATACAAAGCTATGTCAAACCCAAAGCTGTTGGACATGCTCCACTTAAAGAAATCCCAATCCCTCCGAGCTACACTCTCTAGGGACCTAAACCTTATCACCACAATAAACAGAACATGCTGGAGGGATAGATTCCTGTCCCAGAGACTTCCCATACCCTGGAACAGACTACCTATCTATGTCAAACAGAGCTCCTCATTAGCACTCAAGAAAAATCTTGATGATTGGATGGGCAATAGGAAATTCACCCCGGGGATCACTTCTGTTAGACAGGGGCACAGGAAAATAATGTTCTTGGGTGGCGAAAGCCAGGGTATATTTTTGGCTAGGCTTGTATAGACCCTAGGGCCAATAGCCTAGTACCTACCTATGAACATTTAATAGAATGAACTACTTGACAGGAAGTCACTAGTGAGGAAAGAACAGAAATTTTACCCTCAGAGTCTGGAAAATCAGAAATAAGTTGACAGGCCTGAGAAGAGCCAACACATACCTAGATATACTTCTCTATTAATTTGACAAAACTGTAGTTGTCGAACTAAAAAAGATAGACTGCTAAAGGTCGAAATGTCCAAACCGCGAACAGCCAGCTAAGTGAATTTTTCCCCATGGAAAGAATTTGCTTGGCCATTACACAAAACAAAAACCTTTCAATCTGAATTAATTGGGGGGTCTTGCCCCTTACACCCCCCTAACTAAATATACTAACTCAGAAATCGTTCCACATCTGGGAAAGGGCAAATTCCCCATTACCGGCCAAGCAAATTCTTTCCCGGAGAAAAAATTCACTTAGCTGGCCATTCGCGGTTTGGCTCTTTCGATATTTAGCTGTTGATCTTTTGCAGTTAGACAAGCTAAAGTTTCAAATTAATAGGAACCCTCTAGATACATGGGTCCGATAGTTAATAGCCCTAAAAAGCGCAAGCCTTCTTACCCAGCCTTTCCATTAGTTCCATTGTCCCTGTCAGAAGGTAATAACTTGGGCAAAGGTAGCAATTGAGATGGCTTATCAGAGGCTACAGACACTACAGAGGGGTCAGCAGCAGGACATTTAAATAAAAAAATATCCTCAGGCATCCAAAACCTGTCAGGCTTCTTGGGAGCAGGGGACAAAGAATCAGGCATATGAGAGGCATAGGAAAAAAGCATCCAGCAAAGTAGCCAAAACAGGAGGGATAGCTGCAGGTTTAGGAAATTCCAACTGCAGCAACTCATAGTACCTCTTATGGATATCAGAGACCTTAGCGCAATCCTAATAAAAATCATCCTCCTAGAGTGCGTGTCCCTAAAGGAAATTTCCTCAAAAGGAACATTGGGACTAATAGAATCACTCCTCCTCTGATCCATAGTCCAAAGGAGAAGGAATTTTGAAGTTGAACAAGTCAGGGAGTTATAATCAGAATCCAATTTATCCTTAGAAGAAGCCTGTTCTGTATGCCTTTTAAGGGGAGTACAGGACCAAGGAGGAGCAGGAGCCAAAATCCCTTGAGGAGGCTCCAAGACATTAAAGCAGCAAATGTCCCTTACGTGCCACTCACTTGGGGCTCCCTAGAAGCAGAAGAAACATGTTTAAACTTTTTGCATCCTTCTTTTAAGGGAACATCCCCACCAAAAAAAACTGAGAAGGTGCAAACCCAGGACGACAGTAAAGAACAATAGTATGAACTTCTTCCACAACTGAACCCCCCTAGGCCCCTCGGGGGGAGGGGGATGACCCAACTAATGTTTCCCATGAACATCTGAGATGGACTCCTGCAAAGCCTCTTCAGACATGATGCCAGCTAGATACTCACCAGCCTCCAACATGGTCACAGCAGAGAAATCCAACAACACAACCAGGCGAGCCTCTGGATTTGTAACTACCTCAGCAGAAACACCTGGCAGACGCTGGGCAGCAGAAGATTCCGGTCATACCTTTTTCACTTTCTTCCCTAATGGCCGACTCTTGGGGGGGGGGTGAATTCCTTCCCTTGTATCTTTAGCAAGAAGCTTAAGACTCTGGTTCTAAAGATACAAGGAAAGGGAAGAAAGTCTACTGAAAAGGGTTTTTGGGATGAACGCCTGACAAAGAGAATAGGACGAATGGTCACAAGAAGCTCCTAGGCAAGAGGGTTATTGTGGTGGTCTTTATGTGAAATCATCTCCCACACTGACATTTACCCTTCCTGGATGACATTAATCCCAAGGGAGCAAGAAAAAAAAATCCCCCAACAGGGCACTTATGTGCAACTGCAAAGAAGTCAATAGGCATAGGTAGTCACTGAAGAATGAAAATGCATTTGACTGGCAGAAAATGGATGCAGGTAACAGACTGAAAACATACATTCGAATTGGTGGCAAAGTAGTTCTGTTTTGGTAGGCATGAATGTCACCTTTGTGCCCTACTCTATGCAAGCAGTGTTTGGGTGATGTTCAGCGTACCTTTAAAAGCAACAGGGAGTCTTTGGTAGACTGCCCGAGTGCTGGGCTTCCACTGCAGCAGTGAAATGTAAGGACATTCAAAGGTACACCTCTGTAATACTCCATATTACAGCAAATGACTTGAGATGGACCTCACTGGACTATATGGAGAGAGATATGACTGACTTCTCAGATTGTGTCCCAGACAGGCTAGGATGATGGCCTCAATAAAAACAAAAGAATTATCAACTTCAACAACTGGCTTAGCTACTAGTGTCACTCCAGGCGGATCCAGTAGTTGTCAGGCTGGGATGATATTGTAGAGACAAACTGAAGGTTATGCTGCTTAATGCTCTGAGTCTAAATTGGAAACTACACTCAATGGAGGCACTTCTTACTTGGAAAGCTTCAATGTTTATGCAGCCACAGAGATGCGATTTAAAGCCGTAGAGAGTACTCCAGCCATGAAAGGCTATAATGCCTTCCTTACATTCAGGCAACAAAAGGAATGTGAAAGAACCAAAAGGAGGCAGCGTATCCATCTTCATAAATGACAAGTACACCTCAAGATTGGTTTAGCAGTAAGTTACTAGAAGTCCAACTAACTGTAGGTGAACCCCCCCCCCCACCTCATTGTTAGCTACAGGTCCACCAACAAGAACCATGAAAACCACAGTGCCTTCCTGGACCTAATTAAGTCACTCATATTACAGCCAAACACCCTAAGCATGGGTCACTAACTATCCTTCCAATCGATTAGGATGCATATATGAGCTCAAACATGCTCGCCCTAAGGTTCCTGCACTTTGTAAACATGAATGCTCTTAGTTTGCACCTCCACAAGGGCCTTGAATGTCCTTTACCTAGTACTCACCAACATGGGAGATTGCTGTACCACCCCATTTGCGAGACCCTCCCTGGTAATGTCTGACCATAAAATCAGTCACATTCAATTTAACAATCATAGCCACTATGCTAATCACAAGGCATTCTTTAGCTATGCCTGTAATGTAAAAGGGAAGGCCTGGCATTGCACCAAATTCAGTGTGTCTGATACCACTCATACTGAACCAGAGGACCTAGCCAACATGTTAGCACACAGGTTTGGCAACAGTTTCACACCAGTTTCCAACAATCATATGCCACAGCATACTTGTCAACAGTTCTCTACCTACATCTCCTAACTACACTAGTCAATGCCAACAACACAGCCTCTGTGGGACTGGATAACATCCCAGGCTGCTTACTAAATAGTCTAAAGCAAGAGTTAGCAGAACACTGGGTACTCTCTTCAACCACAGTCTAGTCTAAAATACTGGCTTTTTCCTGAAGAGGGGAAAACAGCAACCATAATACCCTTGCACAGAGGGGGTCCTTCAACCGACCCAGGAAACTATACGCCCATAAGCCTGACCAGCCATGTCTGTAAGGCCATGGAGGGAATCATCTTGGACCTTATTGACAAGGACATTAGTGACCTTCAAACTCTTTACCTGACCCATTTTGGCTTTGTCAAGGGCAGATCATGCCTGTTAAATAGTGGAATTCTTCGACAGTGTCACCAAAGCCCTGGATGAAGGCAAATCAGTACATACTGCCTCTCTCTACTTGCCAAAGGACTTTGATGCAATCACCCACTCGGGCATCATTTCAGAACTCACCCACCTGGGTATAAACACATCATTAGACAGGTAGCCAACTGGCTTACCTACAGAATCCATACAGTCATAGGTGGGGATTCCACCTCTACCAAGTAGACCAGTTTCCAGTGGTGTCCCATGAGAGTCTGTGCTGGACCCTACTGTTTGGAATGTGTCCCTCAAAATCAGGGACATAAAGATGGCTTGTGGCTCCATGAGTTTGCTGATGAAGAAACTGGGCACAATCATTGACTTCCCCAAACAATGTCAACATACTACAAAATGTGCTTACATACATAAATGATTAAAGTCACAGACTTAGTACACCCAAATTAATGCACTATTATCCCTTTCGACAAAGGAGAAACTCATGCAAATTACACTTAATAATACCTCCCACCATGTTCTAACCCGATGGAGAGAGATTTGGGAATACAGATTGATGGCAACCTCACCTTTGATCATCATGTTGCACACCTGTGGGGGCATAGCATCCGAGACTAATGGATGTTCTAACTCTACTGTACTCGCCCCTCATCAGAGCAGTTTAAAAAAAATACTCCTTTTTGCATGTACATCAGACACCTGCAGCATCTGGAAAGACCTCAAGAGGTTTCAGACTAAGAAAATCCAGGGCCTCTAAAACCTGACCTATATGGAAAGACAAAGCCCCATCACTGTACTCTGTATTTTACAGGCTACTGAGAGGTGACTTGTGGCTGGTCTACAGAACAGTCTCAAACCCTGCCTTAAAGGAAATGCTGCACCTCCCCAAATCACATAGGACAAGAGTCACTCTAGAGACCTTAACCTAGTCTGCAACATCAACAGGGCAAGCTGGAGAGACAGATGCATGTCCCAGAGAGTACCACTCCTATGGAACAAACTTCCAGTTCACACGAAACAGAGCTCCTCAATGACCCTATTTAAGAGTAAGTGGGACAATTGCATGGGAAATTATAGATTTAGCCCAGGGGTTTCACTTATGTCTTGGACAGACAGTCAACCAGAGCTGATCATGGATTCACAAATATGACCTACATATCTTGACCTATAAAAGAGAACAATGGTACAACTTGGGTAGGCTTGACAAGGCCCTAGGGCCATTAGTCTACTAAGCTCTTATGAACCTAGGGCCATTATAGTAGTAGTCTCGTATGAGCCTATGAACCTGTGCAGGCCTGACAACATCTTGTTGCACACATGGGCTGCTGATGTAATTTACTGTAAGTTCAGCTGCAGTCTTGCAAAAGTCAGACTTGTGCTGGGGGGGGGGGGGTCTTGCATTAAGTACTGTGTTCTGTAGTCTGTGTACTTAGGTAGGGGTTCTATTCTCACTGCAGTCAAACTGGGTGTTAGTGCACGTGCTCTTGCTTGACATTACAAATAGCCTTACCACAGCATGTGGGACACTTATTACCACATTCTCAATGGATACTGCTGATGCCATCAGCTATATCAGATGTCTCTATATGCAGTCATCACCTCATTCTATACCAGACAGACAGTGACATTGCTTTTAACCTATCCACACACATCATGGCATGATTTGTAGGCCCAGTGTCATCTCCAGCTGCTGTGTGTATGTGCAAAAGAGAGCATTATACTGCATTACTGTTGTGATGAGGTTTGACTACAGTGCTGTCATACAACCCAAGATCTGAATGTGATGGTGTGACTTATGTGCACCATACATTTGTCCTGAAAGCTCATTAAAGAGAAGTTAGAAATTAATGATACACATTGCAGTTTCTGACATCAGCAGCATTCACTATAACGTTGTGAAAGTCTGATACTATCAACTGTCTAACTTTCAAAAGCCAATACAAGCCAAAGGTGCAATGATCAGTTCAACATCACAAATGCAGATATACTAAGTTAGCTAGGCACCCTGAACATCAGACTTGGCTTTTGTATCTTTGAATTCAAAAGACAGAAGACAAGGATATGGCACAGTCATCACTTATACAGGGTGTGTCTGTTTGTTTTGGTTTGTTTGTGAGGTCAAGAAGCTTAGGGTGACCCAGAAGGTCAGCGAGTGTGTAAGTAGGAAGGAGGTGGTGACAGACACTGGGATAAAAACAAATGGCCAGGAGACAAACAAGTGTGTGCATCTCTGTAGGGGTCTCAAAGTGAAACTGGTGTGCGAGTGTCTGCACGAACACAGCCAAGCTCTGTGTTAGCTCTACATCTTGGTCTGTTGGGACAGGTGTGAGCCATGCATGGTAGAGGTGTCAGTTCATTGTTGTTGTACCAACCATGAGAACTGGCTCTGCCAGAGAGTTGCACTGGGATGTTGACACCCACGGTCAGATGCAGTGATACTACCTGAACCTGAATGATGTATTCTGGATGATCTCCCTACAAAGGAGACCCAGGATCACAACCTCATGACCTGTCACATCTGAGTGTGGACAGCAGACTCACTGATGGAACAGTGGAATTACTGCCACTATAGCATCATGGTTCATCACTGCAATGTTGGCTGACAGCAGATGATGTGGCAGACCTACGCCCACGAGTATGCCGTTCCCCTCCCAACAGATGTTCCATCACAGACACTGCCCTTTCCATGACAGACACCCCTTATTCCAAGGTGTCATTCATCCAATCCAGTGAATCAGCAACATGGTGGAAGTGGTCATGCATGTCATTGTGCCACATCTAGAACCCCAAGCATTTGTCTGGAGCACCTATGGGAATGTGCTTGTGCCTCCATGATGGCCCTAAACATATGTTGCGTGGCACAGGAGGAGACATCTGCACCAGGTGGAGGAGGAACAGCAGGCCTTCTCCAAGCACCCCTTTCAATCCTCCTGTGTGGTACCTCACCCACACTTTGTCTATGGACAGAATCAGACAATGAAGCTGCAATAGCCACACTTCCCTGATCAATTTCCTCACCCTCCACCTGTCTATGGGCTCAGTGGACTGGGTAGATGGAAGCCTACAGACTCTGTCTGATGGAAAGACAAGGGATGGCTGTATATCAACCTCTGTGTCAGATTCAACTTCTGCACCCCCCCCCCGACTGTGTCTCAGTTTGGCCACCATCAGAGTCTGCAGGACAGAATCAGACAATGAAGCTGCAATAGCCACACTTCCCTGATCAATTTCCTCACCCTCCACCTGTCTATGGGCTCAGTGGACTGGGTAGATGGAAGCCTACTGACTGTCTGATGGAAAGGCAAGGGATGGATGTCAACCTCAACTTCTGCACCCCCCCCCCCGACTGTGTTTCAGTTTGGCCACCATCAGAGTCTGCAGGCCCACTGACATCAGGTGGCACAGGGCCTACTCTCATGATCACCTGTGATAAAAAGCACAAAACATAGGAATACATTAATACCTGCACAACTACACAATGCAATATATGCTAACAGTCCTGACACTACTGCAGACAGTACAGCAATACACACAGCAGGCCTGAGATCAAAATCACAAAATACAGTACCACTTTTAATTGCTCAGCACTACTGACAACAATATTTGGCTTTCTATCTGCAGTAGATGTACTGCCCTGTACTCCAGATGGTCCTGGAAGAGCTTAAGAAAATGGTAAGGACATCATCATCACAATTAACAGTAACACAGGGGGTAATACATTTACCTATTGTAAAGGAGATCATTGTCCCATTGTACTCTTCCCTCATTAGACCCATTATAGAATAAAGCGCCCCATTTGGCATGTACCTCTCAAGACTTCTGCAACAACTGGAAAGGCCACAGAAATACCTCACTAAAAGAATCACAGGCCTAAAGCAGATGCCCTATACTGACAATCTAAAAAAATCTCCACCTATACTCTGTTGCATATCATCTACTCAGAGGCAATCTCTGCTTAACATACAAGGCCTTGTGAAACCCAGAGCTGTTGGACATACTATACTTAAAGAAATCCCACTCTCTCAGAGACTCATGCTTCAGGGATCTAAAACTTGTCATCACAGTGAACAAAACATGCTGGAGGGATAGGTTCCTGACCCAGAGACTCCCCAGACTCTGGAATAGACTACCCATACATGTCAAGCAGAGCACCTCTTTAGTCCTCTTCAAAAGGACCCTTGATGATTGGATGGGAGACAGGAAATTCACCCTGGGGATCATGTCAGTCACCCTGCTAGACAGGGGTCCAGGGAAGTAAATATTGTGGGAAGAAATAGCCAGGGAATTGTTATGGCTAGGCTTGTATAGGCCCTAAGGCTGATAGCCTAGTACCGACCTATGAACCTACCTCTGTATATGTGTATTATTGGTACTTTGAATAAGAATGTAGCTGACAACTCATCCCCCACATGTTGATACAGAATTCACTTATTCATTTCAATTGTTTTACTATACAACAGTATTCAATTGTTGAAATATCAAAGCTTAACTGAAGCTCCTCCTGGGATGTGCTTGCTGTCTTGGAGGTTGTTGCACCCACATCCAGGACGTGCTGTACTGCACTCTTCTGGGAGCAGTCTTCCCTGGAGGTGTCAGTTCCCTAAGCAGGCCCTACGCTGGTAGCCATTTGGTCAAGGCCCACTGCAGCTGCTTGCCTCATCCCTGATGTTATGTCAGTCGCCCTGTGGCACACCTGTTCATATGTTCTGCCATAGCCACCTACATCACCAACATCGTGAACATTCTGCTGCCATATTCACATCTGCGGGCCATATCTCCCCATCCCCTTTCCAAGAGAAAAGTACCATGTTGCCAAAGCCCATAGACTACGACTTGATTGTCTATCATTGAAAAGGGGGGGGTCACCCAGACTAACAGGCCTGAGTGACATACTTGTAGGTGTCCTAAACGACAACAGAAGTATAATGCACATGTATCACAGCTATGAAAGAACTATTTCCAGCTAAAACAGAAAAGGTAGCCAGTTAGTATTACGCAGTGGAGAAACATAAAACAGTCTATAGAGTTGTGAAATACTAATGGTTAGCATGAAAAACAAGGAGAGTAACAATAGCAACATATCCTTGTTTGTGCCATACACAGTAACTCACCTTTGCTAAAACAGTCCATTCTTGATTGTGACACAGTAACTCATCCTTACCTCCTCATAAAAAAAAAAAAAAACACACAAGCAAAGGACCCGTTTTGCTAACAAAACTTCTTTGAAATGCTAAAAGCACTATCAAAGGACCTGTCCCCAACACATCTATAACAATTTATCACACAGCATTCCATTTTCATGTATTGTCAACCATGTGCACCTCTGAAATGGATTGAGACAAACCTATGCTATCAGTACACTTTTAGCGAATGCATACAGATAAAAATGTAAAAGCCTTTGCTTCACAATATTCCTAAATACATTCCAGCATATGCAATATGTAAGGGACAAAAGGGGAGCATACCTAAAGTTCAGTACTGTCCTCTGGACCACTGCAGCTGAAGAAAAAAAACATTTTTGCAGTTTTTCAAACATAAAAAACTCTCCTCACCATCATTTTGGCTGACTACAGGTTTTTGTTTTTATAATGGTGTAGATTATTAATGGATTGGATCCATTTCATAGATGTAAATTACAGCATAAGGAGCTGAATTGCGTGCTAATCAACCTATCCAACAAGCTAAAAAATATCCATGTAGACGCCATGCTGGTTTTTCCTGCAGATGTCAACATTTTTGGAGTACAGTCATGGAAAGTCTGCACAGAACGTTACGGCTAGCTACTGCTTTAATGCATTTGTTATGTGCAAGAGACTGAACCTAATGCTATTGCTGCCGACAATAGGCCTAGGATGAGAAGAAAGTTGTCAGACCACGATTAACTTATCACAACCTACATGACGTGAAAATTGTAGGGTACTACAGTGTCTACAGGGACATACTACAGGAACTCTGCAAAATCTGGCACCCTCAACTCAGAGCCAACCAAAGGGAACCCATTCCAATAGAGACAAAGTATGTGTATCCCTTATAATATTAGCTAAGGGTACCTTTTGGAGACCAACAAGGGACATGCTGGGGGTATTACAGGCATTAGCATCCAGGATCCTCCACCAATTCCTGGATGCTATGCTCCAACATCCCAGTCAGCACATACATTTTCCCTGTAGTTCTGAGGAGAGGGCCAGAAAAATGCAATAGTTGTAGCAGATAGCACACTATCCTGCAGTACTAGGTGTCATAGATTGCACTCATGTAGACAAAGGCACCACCTGGGGAACAGGATAGGCTCTACATTAACGGAAAGGGCTACCATTCTATCAACTGCCAAGTCATATCTTATATATGTCTGTGCTGGCACCCCTGGCAGTTACCACCACTCACCTATCTGGCACATCTCCCAATTGTATCAGATGGGTGCTTGGGGGGGTATCCCACAGGGTCATCTACTGGGGGATTCACGCTATGCAATGGAACCATGGTTGACACTCAGAAATGCAGACACATACACACATACATGGAAGTATGCTACAAGGATGCGCACTCAAACCAGAAATGTCAGTGCATGTTTCACCTGCTGAAGTGAAGGTTCCAGAGCCTAGAAACATCTGGGGGAACCCAGCAGTACAATCCACAGACATGTACAGAAATATTCATAGTAAGTGCCATGCTACACAACATAATCCTGAGAAAACAGCTGCACCAGGATCAGCAAAGACAAGGGGCACACATCCCACCACCAATGTCAAAGTCACCACAGCCAGAGGAGGAGTCAGAGGGGGAACCACCACAGCTGATGTGGGTGTAAGCAGACATAGCAAATGCAAGGGCATACTGAGCATGCCTAAGAGACAACACATAGCACACACACACACCTCCTAATGATCACTGTATGCCCTCAGTTTAACACCATATATTAGTAGAAAATCAGTGGAGAGAGAAATTAGAGAAAGTAATGATACACATTGCAGTTTGACTTCACAACCCTCATGTGATCAGAGGCAGGATACAAAACAAGGAGAGCAACATATCCTTGCTTACGTCACAATAGAAAATCACCTATGCTTGCATGTGCCACAACAATAACTCAGACTTGTTTCCCCCTCAACAGAACAGTTGTACCCTTATATGTGCCATAAGAGGAACTAACCTTTGTTCCCCCCAAAAAAGAACAGTCTGTGCTTGTTTGTATCATCCAACCTGGCCTTCAGTTGTTGGCAAATGTATATCATATTATTGCCAGTTAATATCTACACACACATTTTAAGACCAATGATATAGCATGGCTTACAGACTGCATGTCTCAAGTACTGGGCAGATAGCTGATGAATGACCAGAAAACACAGACAGGCAAGACAGAACTTTAAATATGCAAGAGATAATCAATTGTGTGCTAAGTGCACTTGCATCAAAATATAATAATACATTTTTGAAAATAGGTTCTATGGCTCGATATTAGTGTACATTCTGTTGTAGCTGGATGTATGAAGAATGACATCAGTTCTTTAGTGCAAAGCTGCTTGGAGGCAAACCGGGATAAGGCATCCATCCTGTTTTCTGAAGGTGCATTGGAGTGAAAATAACAGTCCTATAGGATCATAGGAGGTTACTAGGCTAATGGCCCTTGGGCTCTTACAAACCCAGCCAAGAGTTTATCCCCAAAAAGAAACCTCAGTCAGCACCTGTCAATGAGGGACACAGGTGGAACCACTGGGACAAATTTGAGGTTTCCCATCCACTCAAGGGTGTGCTTGAAGAGGGTCAGGGAGGGACATGTATGCCTGTCAATGAGGGACACAGGTGGAACCACTGGGACAAATTTGAGGTTTCCCATCCACTCAAGGGTGTGCTTGAAGAGGGTCAGGGAGGGACATGTATGGAAGTCTATGCCAGAGATGGGGCAGCCTCTGAGACACAAACCTGTCTCTCCATCAGGTTTTGTTGATGTTGCACATTAGATTCATGCCTTTTGAGTGGGTAAGTGTGTGAGGTGTTAGACTTACGGATATGGAACATCTCTAATCAGAGTCAGAGACAGCCTTGTAGGCAAGACACAGATCACCTCTTTTTCTGGATGCAGTCCCTTTACTTATGAGATGAACCAAGTAAAAGGCTTTTCTGACCTCTCTCGCTGCATGATGATCAAATGTGAGGTTATCAACCTCTGCCACTACAGGATTGTTGAATGTAAGGTTATTAACCTGAGTGCATTCTGTTTTTTTATGGACCTCTGAGAAGTAGATGCCAAACAGTAGGGGTCCTAGGACAGAACCCTGGGGATCTCCACTAGTGACAGGTCTGCTATTGGAGGTGGAGGAACCTATTTTGAATTTGAGGGTCCTGTCAGTGAGCCAGTTGGCCACCCACCTGATGAGATAGGGATTTGCACCAAGTTGCGTTAGCTTTTCTGATGAAGCCTGAGTGGAGGATTGTGTCAAAGGCCTTGGCCAAGTCAAGGTAAACTGTATGCACTGACTTTCCCTCATCCAGGGCCTTGGTAACACTCTCAAAGAAGTCAACCAGGTTCAACAGGTAAGATCTCCCCTTGACGGATCCAAACTGGGTGGGGTCAAGTGCTCAGAGATTGCCTATGTCCTTGTTTATGAGATCCATAATAATATGCTCCATAGCTTTACAGATAAGACTTGTGAAGCTAATGGGGTGATAGTTTCCAGGGTCAGTAGTGGCACCACCTTTGTGCAAGGAGATGACAATGGCAGTTCTGCTGGAATGAAGCCTATACTTTGGCTGTGGTTGAATAGGGTGCTCAATGGCAAAGCCAGTTCTTGGAGATGGTGCAGAATACAGCTCAGGATACTATCAGGTCTCATGGAAGCTGTGTTCTTTGCCTTGGAGATGTGAGGTGCAGGACAAGTGTCAGGAATGTCGAAAGGGCCTTTGGGGGGTTGAAGTTTGCAGGACAAGTGTCAGGAATGCCGAAAGGGCCTTTGGGGGGGGGGGGTTGAGGTTTGCATTGAATCTGCTAGCAGGTTGGCTAAGTCAACAAGATCAGTGTAGGTGATACCAAGTACTAATTTGGAACAAACCAGGACTTTTCCATGGAGGTTCCAGATGTAACTGAAGGCGACTTTGTGGTTTCCCTTTGTTTCAGAAGCTAGTTTCAATTCATAATTGACTTTGAAGCTTTCACTACTGATCCAATTTGCTTGTTGAGGCTAAGGAGTGAGTTTTTCCACTTTGGAATATGTTCCTTTTTATCCTTGGACAACAGTTTCTTCTTTTTGTTGTAAGGCCTGTTGATAAAGGATGTCCACCAAACAGGTTTGCGTTTCCTTGAGTACTGGGTATGGCCGAGTCCATGCAGTTATACAGGTGCTTGTATACTGCATTGGCATACTGTTCAGCATAGTTGTCTGCATCCCCTGAGGGGGCGGTGGTGTGAAGCTAGGTTGTAGTCAGATTTTGAGAAGTTTTTTTTAGCTTTATTACTATTTGGGTGGGATAGAAACTTTGAATGAGACAGTCCTATGCTCTGATCTCACCAGGGAAGAGCATAATGTGGGAGTGGTGCAGCAGTCACTCATGTTGATGAGAACCGAGTCCAGAATGTTATCTCCCCTTGTGGGGGAATGAGACAAGCTGCTCTAGAGTGTTAGTACTGATGAGGTCAAATTGTTGAGCGAGTGCATTAGTGTAGGAATAGGTCACCCAGTCTATGGTGGGGTAGTTGATGTCACCAAGGATCAGGGTGTTAGGTGGTACCTTAATGGAGTCAAGAAGATCCGGGTAATAGGAATGGGTGTCGTGAATCATGGAGGGGGGTCTATAGCTGGCTATAACTTGCATGGGTGTCTTGCCAACAGTCAATTACACCTGGAGTAGTTCCAATGCGTCATGCTGGCAAAACCAGTCTAGAGGTGTACCTGTCTTTAATGAAGATAGAGACTCCACCACCCTTAGACCTCATTTTGGTGTTGGAATGTGTGGAGTGAGTGATAGCCTGGTAAAGCAGGAGTGCTCTGAGCAGCCCTGAACCAAGTTTCCATGACTGTAGACATAGTCATCTTCCAGTGCAAGGAGAGCCTCCAGTTCAGGTTAAGGCTCCTAGGATTAAGCAGCATGATCTTCAAATTGATTTTTGACAGATCTTATGTTGGAAGATTTGTCTTTGGGACATTGCTTAAAAATGGCACAATGGGGGAGATGAGAGCCTTGGCCAGAATCCAGAAACCTAGCAGCGACAGGTGGATACCATGTCTGGCAAAGGATCAAGGCCTGTCGACCAGGTCATCCCAGGCAAAGAGATACTGGATCCCCTTGGAATGACACCAGAAATTAAGCCAATTGAATTATTTTTTTTTTTGTTGGTATTGTGTTATTCTTGGTGAAAGTAGGATGCTGCTTAGGGCTAGGGTTATACATGCCTAGGACACACACAGCTCAATCATGTCTCTCTTCATATAGTCCAGGGAGGTATGTGGTGTGTTAGAATGATGTCCGTTAAACCATAAGGCACCCATTCCATTTTCTGAAGGTGCATTGGAGTGAGAGTTGAAATGCAGACCTATATAGACATATCTTAGGTGTACTAACATTTTCTACTGTGTTAGTGTCATAGATTGCTTTTCCCAATTTAAAAATATTTTTCCCTTTTTCCTCTTTTCTTTTAGAAATATTAAAAACTGACAGAGAAAACAATTTGCCGACAAATGAAGGAGGGTGGATGTTAACTAAATAGCCTAGTGTGCATTGCTTACTGACATTTCCAAACTTGACAGGCATAATGTAACACTGTGCAAGTCTAACCGGACACACCCAGCTGATGTAAACATTTTCCATCCCAGTAACACAAACACCAAGGGAGTAATTACATGATGTGAACATCCCTACACGGATCCAACTTTTTGAGATTCAGCAATTCTACTGAATCCAGACCTCATTGGAATCTTCATGTGATGACAACCCTGAATCTACACAAAAAGCCAACCATGTAGCTGGGGAAACAGAGCTGAATGTTGAAATACAGATATTACATTTGTTCCTATTCTGAGCCTTTTTTGCAGAATGTCCAGTTTTTGCCTCATATTTTTGGTCCTGTTCCTCAAACAACGTTTTGTGGATAAATCATTGGGGTGACCACAGGATTAGTGTCCCTAAATAATGACCATGACATTCATAACCTTCAGAAAATGCATTGCAACACAAATCCTGTTATTCTAGCAACTTTCTTAGAGCAACATTTAAAATGTATTCACGTTTCTTGTGCTAACAGGCATCGTGTAAGAGGTAAATCAGTACGTAAAGCTGTTAATGGTCATCTTGTTCTATCACTTTTCCTTCAGAAAGCTGTTAATGGTCATCTTGTTCTATCACTTTTCCTTCAGAAAATGCATGTTAACACAAACCCTGTTCTAGCAGAGAAACATTTAAAATGTCCCCATTTTATGTCTTTTACTCCCCATTTTGTCAGGCTTTGTCTAGGAACTTGAACACTAAGAATCATGGTTCAGTGGCTGTACTCAAAAACAGCACGGTTGCAATTCTACAGTGCTGAATCACTCCAACCTCTTTCCCCGCTTCATTTGCATGCTAATCAGCAACATACCTGGTGTCTGTGCAGGGGTGCATGCCTTTACACAGCACTTACTAAATTTAAATTTTCCCACACCACGATAAATATCACTGTAAGCTATATTGAACCCCCTGAGTCCAGGGGGCATTAAAGCCATTAGATGCCAAGTCCAAAGTTGTAGACTTGTGTGATGCACCAATAAAATAGAAATGCATGGTATTAAAAACTGAGTTGGAGGCAGACTTGAGAGAATCCCAGCACTTGAAAGTTCACAGAAAGTTCACAGAATATGCACATTACCATGAATTCATGATATCAGTATAGCCTGATGTACTCGTTGCAAAGCTTTTAAGAAAAATCAGCAAGATTACACAGAATATTATCAAAGTTTTACATGCTCAACCTAAGCCTGGCAAAATGCCAAAGTAATACACATAGCTGGTACATTTGGTCAAACTTACTTGCAAGAAGAATGTAAAGAGAGTACTATGGTACAGTTCTTTACATTAAGCTCAGAACAAGTGCACACAGAGGAAATGAAACTCTTGCAAGACACTATGGCCAGATCAAACTGTACATCCAGGTAGTGCATTTCCTTAGAGGAATATTTTGTTCATTGTAGATCAGATTGGTGTATTGTTCCTAAGTGCTGTTGTTATACTGCATTAAAATCAAGTTATTATCCACCCGGTTTAAAGAGAAGGCTAGAAGGGTGATATGTGCAATATGCACTGGCTTATCAGGATGCATGAAAGCCTTGTAAGAAAAACTTTAGCCCAAAATTTAAAGTAGTATTTTTTATTTTATTTTACATTTGTTGACCGGCAATGTCCGACTAGGTTCCACAGATCCTGTTTTCAGCGGAGGCCCGGGGAGAAGTGCTCCAGATTTACACATCTTCTTGATACAAGTGAAAGTGATTACAACTCTGATAAATATATTTTTGCGGTAGTAAAGTCCACAATTCAGGAGTTTAGGATTTTAAGTGAAAACATGCAACCTTTGGTCCTGAAGGTGCAAAAAGAGAAAATGGGCAAGGACAGGTGGTGCAGACAGTCACTAATGCAAGTCTGAAGATTTAGATTGCGGAATTTCACTTCTCCAGGATGTGGTACGGAATTTCACTTCTCCAGGATGTAGACCTCTCACAGGTAAAGTTCTCCAGGATGTAGACCTCTCACAGGTAAAGTTGTTAACTGGAGCCTTAAAGCTGCATTAACAAATTATTTGGTAATATCAATGAGATTTATTTAATAATGAAAAATGTATTACTACGTAACAGCAGAATGCTATTTACTGGGGGGGGGGGGGGGTAAGGAAACATTTTTATATGGTCAGTACTCAAACTGTCATACGCCTGGTTTAGACTGAGGTCATATAGGGCAATGTAGATTACATTGAGACAATTCATTCTGCCCATCTAAAAAATGCACTGATGAACATCCTGTACTTCTAAAATGCTTCTTCAAAGTGAGTGTTTCACAACCAGACATTTTAACGTCTTCATAGAGAGGAAGATAGTTCTGCAGTAGTACTGAGAACATTTCAGGTACAAAGACACCGAAGTGCTGGATGTCAAGAGGGAGGGGGAAAACATAGTTAGCAGACTTGTAGTTAACACAGAGGTTCAAAGCTTTGTTGACATGCTGCTTCAATAGTCAGTGGCACAGGGTTCGATTCCTTCTACCTCCATTTCCCTACTGTGCAACACGAGCGAGTTACTTAAATCAGTGTTCTCAGGTCACACCTGGAAAAAAAAAAAAAAAAAAAAAAACAGCTTTGTCCAGCAGGCTTAACTGGCTAACAAAATCAAATAGTCCAGAAATCTATTCCTAGCATTTTTCAAAAATGTGCTGCTGCAGAAAAGTTAATGGATTTTTGTCTAGGCAATATTCTGCATCTGAAGAAACCAAAATGCTATAGTGACCAAATTGAATCCTTACTGTATGTAAATAACTGAAGAGTATGAATTCTCAGATATGTTCATTTCAATTAATCTATACACAATATTTTCCAATTACTTTTTTTTTAAATTAAAGGCATGTGTTTTTGAATCTGTCACACACTAGATTAGGCATAACTTTGGGAAGTTATGTACACATCACGTGACTTCCCAGATGTCAGAGCTGGAGTAAAAGGTTCTACTGATGTAGATTATGTTGTGACTGTTTACAGTCTGTAAATGGTAAGTGCAAGCACAAGTTAAATTTAGGTATCCATGCAGTAGACTCCTGTTATCCGGTCTTAACTGCACTCCTCTTTAACCAGCCATATTTTCATAAAGATTTCTTTCCATGAATCAAACTTCCTTTGCCAATTCTAGGAAAAAGTACAGTGCACTAAGACAAAATGCTTTAGTTCGTCCATAAAGTAAAGTCAAATAAGAGCACTGGTAAATCAATACAACAGCTAATACATTTTTACATATATAAATGTTTTGAATCTGATTTACAACCTATAAATTATTTTTTGGATTAACCAGCCATTCGTTTATCCAGCCTAAGTTCCAGTCCAAACAAGACTAGATAATGAGTCTTCTGTACTTATAGCTTTCCCCATAGTTAATGTTCAGATAACATCTTAGTTGGAGGATACAGGGGGTTTTCAAGTATGATCTAACACAAGCTACCTTATACTTTGGGAGACTTCAGTCCAAGGAATGCTACACAAGCTGTGTTAGTAACCTAGGTGTGTAAAAATATAATGTTCAAGCCATGGTGGTGGACTGGCAACTTGTACACTTCATCATTAACAGTGTGCAATGAAAGGCTTTTATCAAAGGTCTCCTCTCAAACTTGTAGCTGAAAGAAAAATCTTCATAGGCATTGTAACTACTCCATGAACAGCAATTCATAAGGTAAACGTTTTGTACACTTGTACTTAAAAATCATGCAGACACCACCTTACTGATATGCATGTAAAGGCATTCTGATGAACTGGTTTCAGCAAAGACAACACTACAGAAGAAATCAGCCACACAACCAATAAATACTGGACTGGCTACACCATAAGGAAAAAGGTTAAATTGGGCAGCAAAGAGTATTCTTTTCAAGAGGACATTGGACAATAATGCAAAACCATCCTCTGTTCTTTCAATTTGAGTCATACAAAAGTGTCATACCCAGATGTAAATGGGCAAGCTAAGGTTACAAAGTCTCCTACAGCCATACAAAAATATGAACCAATATTTAGGGTCATATCAGAATAAACACTGACTGGCCATGAATTAACAGGATGCAATGGTAGGCCATGGATTAGTGTAAAGCTGTTGGGTTGTGGGGTACCTATAGACTACAGCTAAAAACCTGGCTCCACAAGGTAATACCCACCAGTATACCTAAAGAGGTGAACCACTCAGATCAAAGCAGGAAACAGGGGCACACCTCTAAATGATACCGACAAATCCAGTTAGACAAACTAGATTGTACCTGGGAGTTTTTCATTATTAAATAAATCTCATTGATATTACCAAATAATTTGTTAATGCAGCTTTAAGGCTCCAGTTAACAACTTTACCTGTGAGAGGTCTACATCCTGGAGAAGTGAAATTCCGCACCATAACAATGCACATGGGACACAAATGTAATAATAATGGTGGTGGTGCAGCTGTAGGTTTGATACCAACCCACAGCAAATTTTATTCTAATGCATTAAAGAATTTTGAGATATGCAAGGTGGTCACCTGGCAGTGCAAGGGAAGATCTATGAAACTAATTTTACTTGAAAATATCTTGGTTTATTTTATCTAGTCTCTGCTTAACTGATCACTATTTAAAAAATGTTAAATGCTCAATTAAAACCTGCTTAACTATACTATTCCTTGCATAGTTGTACATTCCCATTGTTTTATAGCCGTTTTTAAAGACAGACTATAATATTCCTTCTTCTATTAGTCAGTCTTGTAGTTAGCATACAAGTAAGGGGTGGGGATGGGACTTATGCTTCTACGAAAAGTAACTAACTGCACCTGTCATGTAAACTGACATGACAAAATCAAGTATTTCTGAAGAATTCCCACAATACGGGGAATCAATAACTGAGCTGAGCAGTGGGCTCCACATCTGCACCAAGATAGCCCATGTCCAAAAGCGAAGTAAAAATGTGTTGTGAAACACTTTGAAAATTAAGGAAGTGTAAGCATTTAAAAATCAAGGGCCCTTTAGCAGTTAGGGTTTTTCTAAATAGTTATTTAGATCATCCAATAAACATTGCTGTTAAAAAGCTGTTGGAAGGAGGCATAAAATGAGACAAGAGGGCAAAAACAGCATAAACAGACAATTTCACCATGGAGAAGTGTACTAGAGAGCTCTAGAAACAAAAGCAAAATTAAAGGACATTGTAGAAATAACATTCGCTGTATTCTTCTTGTGTATTCCAGGTATAAATCACCAATTCTGGTGTCAATATCCACTAACTGTTTGGATTTCACATGGGGAAAAGGTGAATAATGAAGTGCTGGAGGAAGCTCCGACAGACATACCTCCAAGAGGTACTCCTCTACAAGAGGTCTGGCATTACAGTATGCTAATAAAGAAATAAGCCACTCACTGCCAGTGAAAAATATAGTTACGATAACATAAGGTACTTCAGTGTCCAGTGCTAGGCCTTGGGCTGTTATGAATCACATGAGAATGTATACGACACCCATGGCCTATTTGGGTAACAGCCTCAAAAATTCCCCATCCTACAGGTGGTTCAGAGCTTCACCCACAATACAAGCAAAAGAGCTGTGATCACAAATCAAATGCTAGGATATGCTATACCCAAACAGAACTGAAAAGGCATATTAAGTGTAAAATCAGTAGAAAATCAACAAGGCACCCTCTCTCCTCCTGCCCTTCTGCTTAGGTCAAATGCCAATTATCCTTTGTATGAGTAGGATTCACCATAGCAATGAAGCAAGTCAGACAGCTTCTTTCTTATCTCTTTAAAAGCAGGCAGTCTACGAGATGTTAGTGATGCTAAAATTTGCTGAACCATCATCTGGGTACCAAATACCAATAAGGGCTTGTGATGAAGGGATCAGTATAACACACAAAAGGCCACTATGATCTCTTGCTCAGTTTTAATGGAACCAGATGCCCTCTGGCATATCCATCTGTCTGGTTGGATAACAATGGTGACCAGCAAGTCTAAATGCTACCACTAAGCCTTTAAGTTGGTGCTTTAACCAGATCAGTCTTTGAGGCAGTGATGTGACCTGTTTTCAATTAACTACAACTGTTGCAGAGAAGGAGATGGTATCTTGGACAGCCACTGGAGGTCATGCCTCTCAAATGCAAGGGGATCCAATGCTGTGCAGAGGAGGAGATGGTATCTGGACAGCCGCTGGAGGTCATGCCTCTGCTGCAGAGGAGGAGATGGTATCTTGGACAGTCCAAGGGGATCCAGTGCTGTAAGCATTGAAGAGAAGCTACACTAACCATTTTTGTGGTCTTTTCACATGCAAGGGAGTAAGAGAGCACAGTGTCAAAGATATGAAGCAGTACAGTCATTGAATGACACCCGCAGCTTGTGTGGAATTTAAGGACAAACTGCAGCCACATGCTTACTTTACAGCATACAAAGCAGATTACAGTTCTGGGCAGACGTAACTCACATGTTGCATGGAGTCAATGCAGTAGTACTTCTTAGATTGTTTGACATAAAACACCCTAGGCTGCCATCAGTTTTGGTAAATGTATCTATTCTCCTTCTCCCATCCCATTTGTAATAGCACATTGGGTCTGCAGCAGGATGCCAACTAGAAATTGATATTTTCATTTTTTAACTGAACTGTGACAAGACTTTATACTTGTGACGGGATCAGGTACTTGTGACGGGATCAGGTATTTGTTCCATCACTGTACATTTTTATCCAGAGCAGTTAACAGTCCCCATGGATTTTTTGAAAATTTGAAAATAATGTTCTCAACAATCTGAGAGGCAAACACTCATGACTAAAAAAACTAAAAAATAGGACTCAGAATTTTTTTTTCTACAACAGTTTCGGCTTGTGGAATGGTCATAAATTATATATATATCTCAATCAGATGCCTTGGCCCTGTAGCATAAAGGGTAAAATCTGGACTAAATTTGCTTAGCAGCACAGGTGCTGCCAGGGACAGGAGAGAGAGAGTTAAATGCCAGCTTTCCCAACCAGGTGGAAATGTGCACTGCCAACCTTATTAGGAATGAAGAGGTGTTCTGGGCAACGTATACACCACCATGGCTGTGCTCTAAAAATCAGGAGGCGGGCATGTATGACAGCATGCACTGGGATCTCCTAAGATAACATATATAGAAGTGCAATCTGGGATGGGGACAGCTAGGGAACTGGGACAGGGGCCTGACAAGCATAGGGCAATGAACCTCTGCTTCCTGGGGAATAAATGGCTTACAAGGCTCTTACCAAAAGCAGGAATAATGGGCCATAGGGCTCTTGCCTGTATCAAAGAATAATTGGGTTTGGTCATTACCGGTTTGGTCATTACCCATATACACTGGGCAAATGAACTGACTGAGGTAGGATTGGGGGGGGGGGCAGAACACACAATCATGTTCTAGTTTGTGGGGCGGTACTAAGCTGTACAGGTCAGGGGTGAAACCTTTGGGCATGTAGCTGCCTCCTGAAGCTGTGGCTTATTCCAGAATATCAGACATTTTTAGGAGACAAGTCTGAGGTTCGCTTGGTGGAAATAAAGGATTGTCCTTCCTTTGGCTGACAGCACCCATTTGTGAGGAAGAAGGAAAAAAAAATCTGCATTGTTCTTTGAGGTAATACAGCACCTTCCGTCCGATGTAGTCTTCCAAACTATCATGCCACATTTTTGTTGTACCCACAACATGGTAGTATGGATTTTTTTTTAACTGACAAATTTAAATTATAAGTATGGTTGTACTATTCATGACAGTAGTTACATTAATACTCCCATCTACATAATTCTTATTTCTGTAAGCAGCCCATTATTCTGGTCTTACTGTATCAAGACATACAGAGCTACTGGCCTGGGTCTACAACTGAAAATGGGTCACTGGACCAGTTCACAAAGCATACAGGTAAATGTAAATATACAGTCTAAACAGGTGAAGTTGGAATAACCCACTCACAAAGCAAATGCTTCAGTTCAGGTCACATCCCAAGCCAAGCGTGAGGCGGCCATTACTGCATTCCATTTCTGTTGCTGGCTTTCATCTCACCCCACTTAAGCATCAGAATGTGTGTGTTTCAGAGATCAAGTAGTGCATCGTCTGAGTTACAACCTGTGTAGTTCTGGTGGAGTAGCGTCTTTTGTCCAGTGGCTGCTGCAAATCGATCTCGTCACCACACAGTATGCCATTAGGGCAGCTTGCCATCTCTCACTCACCTTTCACTTATTCATTTCTCTCCAGTTCTGCAAGAAGTCTAAGATGAACGTTCTAGAACAAAACACTATTAACCCAGCTGTAGTGCAACCATCTTGAGCATTATACTTGCTGGAAACCGCAGCACAAGCAGACTACCATGGGTGCTAATGAAAACTAGTCTCTTATCTTCTTGACACAGTAAGTAACATTGTGTGTGGAAGAGAACACAGCACCGAGAACTTCTCAGACTTCCAGAGAGTAGTCAAACAGTTATAGAGGAGACATTTTCTGAAGGAAGAAATCACAGCCACACAAGTCTGGTTTTCATCCATGTGAAATGCTGCCATTATGTACATGGATGGGATCAGCTTTCAAAAACTTCATTCAGCATTCCTAAAGCATGGTACTAAGCTCATCCATACAGCATGTGGTAAATCAATTGAGAATGTCTGGCAGCATACGTTTTAACACTCTGAGCTCTTAATGTGCTGCTTCTTATACTTGAGGGTTTGATTCCTTCTACCTCCATTTCCCTATTGTGTGACTCACCCTTCCTAGGAAGGGCCAGGATTCCAATGAATTTACCTGGTTAAATGAGTAGAACATAATGGTGTTGTAGGTGGTTAGAAGTACTTGGCCACATTTAACAAACCTACATCTTTCTAAGTTTAACATTTCTGGCACTGCCAACAACTCCTGCTTAGATTAATTAAAGATTTTAGGGCACTTCCCAATTAATCCACTCCCCGCCTCTTGTCAGATAAAATGAAGCTTAGTGCCAAATGTGGACAACTTCTACTTGTCTGTATGGCCACAGGCACCTACAGCACTCCCAGAAAAACAAGTCCCAAATGTTTACTGCCTGAACACTATAGGAACAAAGCAGGCAGTTAGAGACTGGGAAATTATACTTAATCAAGACTGGCTAACACACATCCCCATTTCTTCACATGTTCATCATCACACAAACAACAAAACACAGATTCTGTCAGGAGGTCCTCTCACATGCAAGGCATTTATACAGATATTAGGAATCTCTCAGAAAGCTGACCATAGAGTAGTTTATGAAATACCACTGGACTAATGCTAGGTAGCTAGTTCCTCCTCTTATGAAGCAATGCCTATGTTCTGCAGATCTTTCAGGCAATCTCAAGTTACGATTACCTAGGCAATAGAAAACATTCTTTACCTCATACTCCAAGCACCTTTTCTTTTTACTCTGCTCACTTAGCCAAGTACCATTTATATATAGTAGAAAGTAAACAGCTCCATTTAATAGGACATTGTCTTATTTTTGTAAATGGCACACAAAAGACAGATTCTTTAAATAGTTTATATATACAAGCTGCTGTTATAGGAACTGTACAGAGTATCTTGTTCAGAGTTAATACCAGCTTTTAGCAGTAAACATAACATGAACTGGTTAAAAATATATAATCCAGCCTTTAATCCATACACACCTAGCACAGAGTTGCTACAAACAAGGACATTTCTTAACAACGAAATGTCACAAAGCTTCAGGCACAGTTCTGATAAAATGAAATATCTGCTTTTTAAAAAGATAAACAAGATCTAAACATAAGGGACTCGGAAAACTTGCACGCAAACATTAAACTAGCATTCAAAACGCATACAATAAACAAGTATAATAAAACCCACACACAACAGCAACAAGTGAAAAAAAAAGTCAAGTCCCCTCCATAGTGAGCTTTCTAATTTTAAAAGTATAATATGATTTTTACTATTACTGTCATAATGCATAGATTCCAGAAACTTCCAGTGGGAATGAGACTAAATAAAACACAAATGCTTGATTTATATACCACTTTCCTTTTATCATCTCCCTAATCCTTGAATTCCCACAGAAAAAACATTTTACAGGGCTTCTTACATTATAAAAGCATACTCTAAAACAGTAGCAGACAGGCCACTAAATTGTAGACAAAAAATGTCCTACACTCTTGTATTACAACATTGTCTTTCGCTGTTTACAAAATACACAAGACAAAAAATGTCTTCCTACAGAGGAAAAGAAAGATGAAATTACTTGCTATTCAAAACTTTATTATTAGGAAACCAACCTCTGTACCACCTAGTTAAATCATTAATAGATCACTTTTAACAAAAGTAAATAGTTTTACAAAACATACTTCCCTTTTTCATATCATACTCACAGAATTCATGTTTATTCTTTACTCTGCAGTTAAGCTTCCTTTCCCTTCTCACAGAGGGAAATACAACGATGCTACTTTCCGGCTGATTGGCAGCAATTCAGTCTGATGAGGTGCAGGTGATTGTAACTGACTCTTCTAACTAAAACTACTTTTGAATGTTTGCTCTCCATTTACTGACTGATAATATGTAGGTAGAAAATAATGATTACTTGCACATTGCTGAGTGAGTAGATATTTACAAAGCAAAAAAAATATTTTCAGGATGGACCTGGAGAATAAGATCCCAAAGCAGCAAGGATAAGACTGGGGTTAAGATTTATAATGGATGAGAGCTAATAAAAATAGAATGTTTGAGGCAGTTTAATGAACTATGACTTCTGTAGGTGAAATGGTGGGGCTGCAGATATTTTGAGCTACACATGCATATACACACATAGATGGCCGGACTAATTAAAAACTGGGGGTGCAGATATGCTGTGCTAATCACACATTTATACACATAGATGTCTGGACTTGCTAAAAATATTTGAAAGAACTATAGGAAGGAGACAAATTCTGTGTAAGGTGGATATTTATAGAAATGCAAATGGGAATATGAATATATTACTGCAAAAAAGGAACTGTGCACTTCAGCTGGAAAATGGTTAGTTGGTTGTGTCAGCTCTATCCATGCTACCTTATTATTTAGCCAGAATTTAGAGATATAGGATAGAGGACAACTAAAGAAGCTATAATACTACAGGTGTATGACCATTGAACCACAGTTCAGTACATAGGACAGACCCTCCATAGGATCGTAGGAAGTTACTAGGCTATTAACCCTGAGGCTCTTACAAGCCTAACCAAGAATTTATCCCATGTTCTGACAAGTCAGCACCCTATGCCACTGTCCATCAGGGACACAGGTGGAATCCTAGGGGTGTATTTTCTGCTCCTCATCCAGTTATCCAGGCTACCCTTAAAAAGGGTTAATGAGGTACTCTGCTTGACGTGGAGATGGAGTCTATTCCACAGAAGGGGAGTCTCTGGGACACAAATCTGTCCTGACAACAAGTCCTATTGATGTCACAGATGCAGTTTACTCGAGTGGAGCTTGACTTGTGGATATGCAACAGTCCCATCAGGGCGAGGTCTGAGATTGCTTTGTATGCCAGACAAAGGTCACCTCTGAGGAGCCTGTATGAGACTGAGAGGGGCAGGTTTTTTAGCCTATCTGTATAGGGTAGATGTTTAAGGCCTTGGATTCTCCTGGTGAGGAACCTCCGTGTTCTCTCCACCTGCTGCATGTGCTTTGTGAGGTACATGCCAAGGGGGGAGTTGTACTCAATAGTTGGCCTTAGGGAAGAATACACGGAAGTTATGACCTCCTTGTCCCTGGATGAGATACCCTTACTTATGAGGTGGGCCAAGTAGAAAACTTTCCATATAGGGTTACCACATGTCCCACTTTGCGAGGGACAGTCCCTCTTTGGGCAGTTGTGTCCTGAAAAAAAAATTGAAAATGTCCTGATATTTTAGGACAAAATTATTTCCTATATTTTATGTAATAATTGCAAAAAACAGTTATTCTGTATCTGAAACACCTAAATGTTATAAGAAACAGAATAAGCAACTAAAATGCTACAAGAATAAGCTTTTATTTAGGCATAAAAGTGAAGTTATGTCCTTTGTACTGACCGTGGGTATGTTTCATCCTGCAAAATCTACCAAAAATGTCCCACTTTGAGCATTTGAAAAGGTGGCAACCCTATTTCCATACAATGGAGGCAATATGGTGGTCAAAAGTCAGTTTGCTATCGACCTTAGTACCCAAGCCCTTCACGATTGATTGCGTGCTTAGGACCTTGTTATTGATGTGATCATTTGTGGGGACATCACTCTCCCGAAAGGGGAGGGGATGATGATGATGCATTTATTGGCATTCAGTTTGAGGCCATGTTTCTGGTACCAATCATTTGTTAGGGTGAGACCCTCTTGGAGGATGTCCACATCACTAGGGGAATTGATGACAGTGCCATGCTTGCAGTCATCTGCAAACTTGGTCAGCCATAGCCCACTGGTTTTGGCCTGCATCTCAGAAAAATATATCCCAAACAGAGGCTCCAAGACCAATCTCTGGGATACATTGCTCGTTATGGGTCTACTGCTTGAGGTGGCTTCCACTATTTTGACAAGGTGGGTTCTATCAGTGAGCCAGTTTGCTATCCATCTGGTAACATATGGATTGATGCCTAGTTGGGAGAGTTCATCTATTATAACTGAGTGGGGAATCATATTGAAGGCTTTGGGCATGTCAAGGTAGGTGGTGTGCACCATCTTTCCCTTGTCTATGGCTTTGGTGATTGTCTCAAAGAAGTCGACCAAATTTAACAGGCATGACCTCCCCTTGATGAAACCAAACTGTGTGGGATTGAATGTTTGGAGGTTGCCAATATCCTTGTTAAAGAGGTCCATGAAAATCTGTTCCATGACCTTGCAGATCAGGCTAGTTAGGCTGATGGGTCTATAATTTCCTGGATCGGTGGACGCTCCACCTTTGTGGAAAGGGATGACATTGGCTGTCCTCCACTTGGCTGGGATGAAGCTGGTACTTAGGCTTTGGTTGAATAGGGTGACTAATGGTGGTGCAAGTTCCTGCCTGAGTTCATGTAGGATGCAGCCTGGGATGTTATAGGGCCCCTTGGGAGGGCAGTGATGACTTGCTCCCTAGAGATAAGAGGAGGGGGGCAGGTGCTATTGATATCCTGATTTACTGATGGGGAGCAAAAGGATGACGTTTTCACTGAACCTGTCTGCCAGCAGGTTGGCTATATCTACAGCGTTTGTGTATGTGGTGTTCTTGACCACCAGTACTCAGCAGATCTGAGTGCTTCCTTTGAGATTGTGGACATATGTGAAGAAGGCCTTATGATTGTCTTTAGTAGATGTGGCCAGTTTGACTGAAAGTTTGCTTTGGAGGACTTCTCTAGTGCTCTTATTTGCTTGTTCAGGCTAAAGAGAGATTGCTTCCAATTAGGCACTTGCTCCTTCTTGGTCCTGGACAGCAATTTTTTTTTCCCTTTTATTATAGAGTTTATTTATTGCAGATGTCCACCAGATAGGTTTACTCTTCTTTGAGGAGGATGATTTTGTACTGTCGGGTATTCCTGATTCCATGCATTTATATAAATGCTTGTATAGTACTTTGGTGTAGATTTGGACATATGTGCCAGTTCCTATGGAGAGGGAGGGGGCTGTTAAGCTGTTTATACCTTTCTTCAGGAGGTTGTAATCAGCTTTGGAGAAGTTTTTTTGTTTGACCCTAGTGGGGGGAGGTGTGGGGGAGATGGTAACTTTGAAAATGACCACTTTGTGGTCAGATCTTACCAGGGAGGATGACACTCTAGGAATGCTGCAGTGGTTACTCATGTTGGTTAATACCAAGTCCAAAATATTATCACTTCTTGTGGGGGTGTCCAAGGCATTTGTATTGATGAAATCAAGGAATCTCTGGCATTTGTGTTTTGGCATGAGTAGCTCTTCTGGATAGTTAAAGTCTTCCAGGATCAGGGTAAAGGGCTGAATCTTGATAGAGTTGAAGAGGTCCAGATGGGGGGAGTGGGCATCTTGAGTCAAATTTGGAGGCCTGTAGCTAGCTATGATTTGAATAGGGTCTTCTCAATGGTTAACTGCACCTGGAGTGTCTCCTGTGCATCATACTGTTTGACCAGCCTAGAGGTGTGTATGTCTTTAATATATATTGCAACTCCACCTCCTTTTGCTTTGCTGTCCAGGGTTTGGGGTCTGAAGGAATGACAGGATGAGAAACCTGGTAAGGGTGGGATGCTCTCAACAGCTTTGAACCAGGTTTCTGTGACTGCAGAAATGTCTGCATCTTCCAGGGTTAAGAATGCTTGCAGTGAGTGCAGTTTTATGTTTAGACTCCTAGTGTTTAGCAGCATGACCTTTATTTTGCATTTTGATGAAATTTTCATGTTAGTAGTTTTGACGCCATTGCCTAAAAAAGGTACTATGGGGGAGGCAAGAGCCTTTGCCAGAGGCCTGAAGCCCATGGGAGAGAGACGCATGTTATCTCTGGCAAAGCACTGTGGTCTGTTGATCATGTCTTCCTAGGCTGTCAGGTACTGGATCCTCTTGGCTTGCCAACTAAACCAACTGTTAAAGTCAATAATTTTCTGTTTGTATTGAGACATCATTCTGGCTATTGGTAGAATGCTGCTTAAAGCTAGCAACATACTTGCCTGGGGCACATATTCAGTGACTTTGATCTCTCTTTGTCTCTCTTCATGTACTCCAGGGAGGTACATCTCAAGTCATTCAAGCCAACGTGGACTATGACAGAGTCATAACAGTACCTGTTGCTGAGAGACTTGAGTGCATGGGTGATATGGCGGATTCTGGCAGCTGACAACTAACCTTGACTTTCTCCTTATCCAGTCTGGTGAGGAGCACATCTGTGTGTCTCACAATGGAGTCTCCTATGAATAATATGTTGGTTTATGTTTAGGCCTTAGTGGCTGCATGAGACACATGTGTGTGCACTATGTGTGGTGTGGTGGGCAGTTGAGTTTGCGTGTGTTTTTGCCTCGGAGGTCTCTTTTGTTGTGTATGTTTTTGTTGAGGAGCTCTGCATATGTGGATGTGTGTTGTGCAGGTATGAGTGGTGTTTGAGGTGAGGTGTTTGTGTTGACAACCTTCTCAGTGCCAGATATACTGGCTTGTGAGGGAGACAGCATAGACTGTAGGTTCTTAATGTAATTGCATCTCTCACAAATTGTGTTCCTAAGTGGTGGTAGTAGAGGGTTGTCCATGTACATGAGGCAATTGCTACACTGTCTCAGGATGCCCATATCAACCAGACAGTCAGGAGAAACCTTAGGAACTTGTCCATCCATATTTGTCAGAATCTGAGGGAGGGAGGCCAGAGAGAACTAAGGGGGTAAAGGGTGGAAGGTCTAAGACCAGAACTACTAGGTGATCACACAAGTGCTACTAAGGAAAAAATTGTAGTTGGAATACCTCACAATGGGTTAAAAACAGTGCATCTGTGGTGTGTGACATGCAAACAAGCCCAAACCAGCTCAAACACGGGGTTTAAATACCACAAAAAAATAGAAGAGTCTAGTAACACAGAAATCTAGCCAATCCTGCTAGTCCCTGCTTTCTTTACCAATCAGCTTGTGCCAAACAAGGTCCAGGCAGCCCTGATACTCTCACTAGCAGAGAAGGTAGGCCCCTACCAACACAAGATGGCTGCCAGAAACACAGAAGGCAAACACAAGATGGCTGCCAGAAACACAGAAGGCAAAAACAAACAGCTCTGGATGCAGCAAACCTGTGTCCATATATAAACAATATATAAACTGTGTATATATAAACTTTGTGAAATAGGAGAATTCTAACATTCTTCTCTAAGAATTATGTAGGTGAGTCTGTCAATGCACACGTGTGTCAGTGTGTGTGTGTGTGTGTGTGTGTGTGTGTGTGTGTGTGCATGTGTTTTGTCGATTTCAGGGTTAAGAACACAATAAAACTCACAAAAATGCTCAGATTAACCACTTACAGACAAAAACAGAACTCACAGTATGAAAAATACAATTAAACAGTAAAAGTAAAGTGCAGTTAAACAGTAATGAATTGCAGTGAATAGTAATGAAATACAGTTAAACAGTAATGAAATGCAGTTAATCAGTAAATTGCTTTAAAACAGTGCAAATGTGATAAATTAGCTCACAATCACAACAGTAAAAAACAGCTCAAATAAAGCAGCAATTCAGTTGAATACAGTCATCAATTTAATCAGGCTACTGACAAACAGTAACAATGATACATATGAGTAAACCTTTTATGACTTAGAATAGTTTCCCAGGGTTTTAGCACATTTACTGAAGATCTGCCTGAAGGATGATAATCTAGGACCCAACATAGTCACTTAAACTTTTGAAATCAGCTGTGTCATTGTCTTTTCCATTCTCAACAGACCTAGCAACTACAGGAGAAGAGACTAACTTGACAGGAAATGTTTTACAGAAAAAATGAAACCTTCCACTTATAATCATTATCTTGGGGTGAAGGTCTAGGCATCTCATAACGCAATCTAACTGCATTCAGTGGAAACAGGGCAGCACCTTCTGCTCCCTGCACCTGAAACCTGCAGTTTCCATTATGGAGATTTGGAAAATGGGTTTAAGGAGTTCATTGGTTTAAATTAGCCTCTCTGCCACTTCCTATCCATCAACAATATTACATTCTTAAAACAATCACTCATTTGAATCATGTCTCCGAAGCTTTCTGCTGAGGCAATTGACATTTTTTATTGCATTTCCTAAAACTGGGGACATCTGCAATGTCACTGTGAGAACTTTGCCAGACAGATGGGTTTGAATCCCACCATTGCCAACCAGTGTAACACTGGTGCTGATTTTCATGTTGGTAGTTTTGACCTCACGCCATTGCCTAAAAAAGGCACTATGGGGGAGGCAAGAGCCTTTGCCAGAGGCCTGAAGCTCATGGGAGAGAGATGCAGGTTATCTCTGGCAAAGCCAAGTATGTGAGGGACAGGGACCATGGTCCACACCATTGTCCCCTTTATGTCTGAAGGCCACCAGAGGGTTGGTCTCTTCAGTCACACCACTGGCATCCAACAGGTTAAATTAGAAAAGATGAACACAAATCAGATTCACTAACCAATTTACCAAATGCAAAATGGCCTCAACAGCATACAGGAAATATACACTTCTGCCATGGGCCTGGGCTTCTAATATCCAAACCCAAACTAGGATTCTACACTGATGACTTACTGATTCAAGTCTTTGACCTAGGACCCCAGGATCATTTCTTACCTCTTTCTATATCTCTCTGTGTGAACTTTAACAGCTTCTAGTGTCATTTAATCCTAGTAAGTTTTTCCAACCAAATTATTATATTAGACACACACACACACACACACACACACACACACACACACACACACACACACACACACACACGTGTGCATTGACAGACTCACCTACATAATTCTTAGAGAAGAATGTTAGAATTCTCCTATTTCACAAAGTTTATTTATATATATATATATATATATATGTGTGTGTGTGTGTGTGTATGTGTGTGTGTGTGTGTGTGTGTGTGTGTGTGTGTGTGTATATTTCCAGAGGATAATCTAAAATAATGAATTGAACAAACAGAGTACTTAACAGCACATTTCTAATTAACAGTAGATAAATAATTTGGTTGAATCTAGATGAAGAACACAAAAACCTTAATTAAATTAATTTACTAAAAGAATATAAAGGCAGATTTCAAAACAGCAAGATATATAGATGCTGACACACCAAGGTCTTCCAGTAAGACTTAATGTGTACTACACTTGATTCAGTTTAAACTGTATTAGATTATTATTTCTTTCCCACAGGAGTCATTGGAAGTAAATACAAAATTTTACATATTGCTACTAATTATTTGAATCTGGCTCCTTTCACAGCTCTGGCATCTCCTTTATGACTTCTTCTGCAATTACATGCAGACAATCAATTCCTTTCTGAGTCAGAAACATCTCCGCATTTCATCACACAGTTGCTGTACTTTTCCATCAGAGCAGAATTACAAGTTTTCCTCTGTATTGCATTACAGAACAACTAAAACCTTCCTGTCACTGTTAGGATACAAAAGCAATCTCACAGTACATTTTCTACTACAATATTTTGTAAAGTTTATATATATAAATATATATATATGTATGCTTTCTGCTTACTTTTGTCAAATGGTGCTTTGGTCGACATCTGTTTAATCAACGCAATTTGGTCAACTAAACAGATGGGCGACAAAAGTAGCAGACTGAATGATTCTTGGGGGTTGAGGAATTTGATCTTTCCCAGAGAACTGTGCAATCTTGGAGTTAGTATATATAATTAGCAGTTCTGGGGGGTGCAGGAGGGTTGCTTCCTCTGCAAAAATCAATGTTTCAGTTTGTATTTTGATTTAAAGTTTTTGCATGTGCCAAGATTTATTCTCGGCACATTCATAGTAATGTGTCGACATACATAATGTTGACCATTTGGTGTGGACATTATGAATGTATATAGCTTATAAATGTGTTACCTTAGTAAAAGGCATAAAAACAAGTACAGACATCATCACATTTGAAACTAGTTTCTCTCACATGGCATCACATGCACCAAAAGGTTATTTTTACAGGTCACATATTGTGCATGCATGAAATGTAGTCATGTATGCATCTGTATAGCAGGTAAATAAACATCCAGCCCTGGGATAGCTAGAGCTTATGCTTACTCTTTAAACACACATAACTTGAATGGCACTCTAAAATTACTGGAGCTCTGTAAATAGTCCTTTGTTATCTTAGTTACTCCTTTTTTGTTAGATGGGTGAATGGATAGAGATGAGATTTGTCAGAATATATATATTGACTAATGGCTCAAGAACCCTCACAAGCCTTGCTAGTTTTACCCTGATGTTACCAAATTTTCTATCCCTATGAGAAAGATAACAAGGCTCAACAAGCAGGGTTTTGTGTATTTTTACAGACTGCCTCTGTCCATAAGGGACATGGGTGCCACCAGGAGTGAATTTGTGATTTCCCATCCATTGTTCCAGATTGCACTTGAAGATGATCAGGGAAAGGCACTGCTTCAAGTGAATAGAAAGCATATTCCAGACGAGAGGCAATCTCTGGGACACATATCTTTCTCTCCAACATGATCTGTTCATGTCAGAGATCAGGTTTAGATATTTGGAGCGGGTAACCATTGTGCAGTTTGTTTTGGGAATATACAGCATTTCTATCAGGGCTGGGTCAGAGACTGCCTTGTAAGTCAGACACAGATCACCCCCCCTCAGTAATCAGCAGGAAACTGAATACAGTGATGGGGCTTTTAATCGGCTTGCATATGACACGTTGGTTATACCCTGTCTATTTATTGGTGAAAATCTCTGAGCATGCTCCAACTGTTGCAAGTGCCTGGTGAGGTACATGCCAAAGGGTGCATTGTACTCGATTATTGGTTCAATGAGGGCTGTGTACAGTAGTACTATGACATCTTTAGATCTGGATGCCATGCCCTTACTTATAAGCTGAGTCATATAGAAGGATTTCCTCACCACTGTGGACATGTGGTAGTCAAATTTCAGATTACTATCTATCTGAGTACCCAGATCTCACGCCACTGGATCCACTCTTGGGGGGGGGGGTGCTGTCAGTGTTGTAATTTGCAGGGATATTTGATTTCCTGAAGGGTATTATTATGCACTTCTTTCCATTTAGTTTGAAGCCATGGCTCTGACACCATTCTTTAGTCAGTGTCAGACTTTTCTGTACGATATTAGTATCATTTGTGGAGTCAGTGATTACCCCCAACTTGCAGTCATCAGCAAACTTGGTCAGCCAGAGGCCATCTACATTTGCCTTGACATCTGACTAATATTCCAAACAGGAGCGGGCCCAGCACTCAACCCTGTGGTACTGGCCTCTTGCTGGATGTGGATTCCCCCACTCTAACAACACATGTAGTAGCTATAAGCCATTTGGCTATTCATCTGGTAATGCAGAGGTTTATGCCCAATTTTGTGAGTTTCTCTGTAATACCCGACTGAGGTATTGTGTCAAATACTTTGGCCAGGTCAGAGTAGGTGGTATGCATTGTCTTACCCTCATCCTTGGCCTTAGTGACCGTCACAAAGAAGTCTACCAAACTGAGCAGGCAGGACCTACCCTTGATGAAGCCGAACATGGTTAGGTCTAGAGTCTGGAGATTTCCCATGTCATTGTTAATCAGGTGCATGATTTCCCTGTCCATAGCCTTTCATATGAGGCTAGTCAGACTTATGGGTCAGTAGTTTCCTGGGTCCATTGATGGTCCCCTGTTGTGCAGAGGGATGACTGTTGCTGTCCTCCACTCTGGTGGGACACAGACTGTCTGGGGACTGTGGTTAAATACAGATCTGAGTGGATTTGCTAGATCATGTTTCAAGCTATTTAATAGGCACCATGGGATTCCATCAGGGCCCATTTATGCCATGTTTCTAGCTTTAGCGAATGCAGTGATGATCTGTTCTTTTGTAATAACAGGCAAAGGAATGGTAGGGGGGTATTTCATGGAGAGTGACTGGAGGTGACGAAGATGTGAAATTTGAGCTGAATCAGCCAGAAGGTTTGCTATTTCATCTGGATGAGTATAGCTAGTGCCATCTACAGTCAATTTAGCACATTGTTAAGTCTTTCCCTTAAGATTTCTGACATAACTGAAAAATGTTTTGTGGTTATCCCTTGCTTGGAAGGCTGTTTTAGTTTCATATTTAGCTTTTGAAGACTTGATTACTTCCCTAATTGTCTGTTGAGACTGAGGGATTTTGTTTCTCTATTGTGCACCCTCCCACTGACTTCTAGACAGGAATTTCTTCTTTCTTTTGTATAGTCTGTTTATGCCAGGGGTCCACCAGAGTGATTTGTTTTTTCAGCTAGACCTGGGTTTAGTTTGGTTTGGCACTGCTGTTTCAGTTGTTTAAGTGATTGTACAGGGCATAGGCCTCCATGTTTTTGGGGTTAGTGGGAGCTTTAAAATTACTTATGATATCACTTAATAGAAGGTAATTTACCTTGGAAAAATTCTTTAGGTTTTAGGGTTTACTGTAGGTTCTAATATTACATATATTTCAAAGAAGACTGATTTATGATCTGATCTTACCAATGAGAACAGTACACTGTGGGGGTGCAACACTCCCCCATGTTTGTGAGTACTGTGTCAAGGATGTTTGAGCCCCTAATGGGAGTGCAGACCAGTTGTTCCAGAGCATTTGCACTGACAAATTTCAGGACTCTCTTAGCCTGCATGTTCTGCATGTTAGTGGTTGTATATATTTCCCAGTTTATGGAGGGGTGATTAAAATCACCCATGAGTAGTGTGTGCGGCTGAATGGTAAGTGATTCTAGTAACTTTGAGTATGCATAGTGGTTTTAATGGTTTATGCTTGTGGACCTATAGCTAGCAATGATATAGTGGGGGATTTTGCCCATGGTCAGCTGGACATGGAGTAGCTCAAGCGAGTCATCCTGCTTGACCAATCTAGAGGTGTGATTTTTTTTTTATGTAAATGGAAACACCTCCTCCTTTTGTTTTTTTTTTTAGAGGGTGGTCTGAATGTGTGACAGGCGTTGTAGCCTTGTACTGCTGGGGTGCTTTCTGATGCCTTGTACCATGTCTCTGTAACTGTACAGATGTCAGCATTCTCTAGGGCAAGGACATCTTCCAGGGAGTGCAGTTTCTTGTTAAGACTCCTAGCATTGAGCAGTGGTACCTTCCAGCTTGGCATTAGCAGAATTTGTTATGTTGGTAGGTCTGTTGGTTTGACACTGAATAAAAATGTCACTGTGGGGGTGGCTAATGCCTTTGGCCAGTATTCGAAAGCATAGCAGTGACAGGTGCAGACCATCTCTGGCAAAGCAGCATGGTCTGTCGATCATGTTGTCCCAGGCTGACAAAAACTGGATCCCCTTGAAATGACACCAGTAGCTAAGCCAATTTTCGAAGTCGATCATTTTCTGTTTGTATTGTGGTATTATTCTTGTTGAGGGTAGCATGTTGCTCAATGTGAGGCTCAATCCAGCCTGTAACACATATTCAGAGATGTCCATCATGTCTCTTTTCTTATAGTTTAGGGATGACAGTCTCAGGTCATTCACACACACACACACACACACACACACACACACACACACACACACACACACACACACACACACACACACACACATGGATTGTGACTAAGTCATACTGGTACTTGTGGTTTAGTGACCTAAGTGCTTGTGTAGGTCTGTCTAATTTTTTCCTTCCTTCCTTCCTTACTTTCTTTCAGGTGGAGGTGGGTGGGTCATCTGATCCTTTTCAGCCATGACCTGAGCAACAGTATAGAAAGACAGATACTACAAATCATATAGACCAGTGGTTTTCCAGCTTTTTACACTTTGGGACCGGTGAAAATAGGAGAATTATTTTGGGGACCACTAAGACAGAAATAAAAAACATTATTTATATAGTATTTTGTGTCTTAGTTTTTAAATATAATACTATAAAATCAAAAGTCTCTAAAATAACCAGAAACTGAGCAGTAAAAAATGCTTATAAAAGAATTAAAAATTGAAATTGAATATAATAGAATAGAACTGAATTTTTTAAAAACTGAAATTGAATATAACATAATAGAACTGAATTTTTTAGAGAGCTATGTTAAATTCAAATAAAGTTAGTGTGAAATCTGCTGTAGCTTCTTTGCAAGAATACTTGATAACCGTGGCTGCAGTGTTGTTTCAGAGAGACAAAGTGCTCCACTGACATCCATTCAGTTTTTCTGTTTGGTTTTTATCAGTGCTAGGGTTGAAAAAGTCTTCTCACATAAATAGGTAGTAGAAAATATGACTAACACTCTAATAGCTCTGTAACTGACAGATATATATTCTTTCTCCTGTGATATCCAAAACTGTGATAATGATTACATTTTATGGTTGGACACCAGAGTGACATCAGAAGATAACCCGATCAAATCTTCTATTTCACAATGATTAAGTGCACATGAGTTGACATCTTCCATGAAGGGGTTATTAATCCAGCGGTTACCTTTATGAGGATCCTCATTTACAGCGTAATAATGGTCAAAGTTCTGGACTAACACCCTTAAATGTTGACTTATTATATTGAATCTGAATTTCTGGTTGACATCAGCAGCAATCAAAAAGTCTTGCAAAATTGGAAACATTTCTATATCTTCTTCTTGTAAGTGACTATCCCAGAGAACCAGTTTCTTTTTGAACGCATCCATCTTATTTCTCACTGTAAAAATATTTGTGCAAACCCCCTAAAGAGAAATATTAAGATCGTTGAAAAGACTAAATATGTCTGCCATATATGCAAGATTAGCCATCCATTTCTAATCCAACAAATGCTCTACTAATGCAGAGTTCCACTCTCACAGAAGCTGTTTTTACTTGTTCTCTCAGTTCAAAAAGGCATGAAAGAACTCTTCTTCTCGATAGCCACTTCACTTCCATATAGAGAAGGAGATGTTAGTGTTGTGAGTTCATAGTTTCACACAGTGTCGTAAACAGCCTAGTGTTCAAAGCTCAACTGCAAATTTAATTTATGATCTTCACTGCGTCATTCATCTCAGTGTTTAGTTCATTAGAAAGTATATTTGCAACTAAGTGCTGTCAATGAATCATACAGTGAGTGGACAACATTTCTGGATGTGGAACGTCCTTTATTTTCGCAACTATCCCTAAGTGACGTCCAATCATACTCACAGCACCATCCGTACACACTCCGACATACTTCCCCCAGTCTAAGCCCTGCACTTGAAAATACTCATTAAGAGCACTAAATATCTCTGAATTAGTGGTCCTTCCAGGTAAATCAAGGCAACAAAGACGTTCTTCCCTAAAGTCTTCATCTTTACTATAACTTACTAAGCAAAGTAGAATAGCATGGTTACTTGCGTCAGTTGATTCATCAAGTTGAATCACAAAACATCTTGATTTCTTTATCCTCTCTACAATTTGGTCTTCAGTATTGCTGGCTATATCAACAATTCTCCGCTGAATGGTGTTGTCTGAAAGCAGTATTGCTTCAAGTTTTTGAGCAGCATGAGGGCCAAAAATTTCCTGAAGCAATATCTAAGATGCAAGGCTTTACTAATTCTTCACCAGTAGTGAATGTTTTTTTTTCATTTTTGATAATCAAAGAGCAACTAAATAAGATGCCTGAAGCAACAACTTGTCACTAGTCGCCATCTTCTTCGTTTGAATTTTCTAACTTTTCATCTGATTGAGTAATCTTTCAAAAAAATCCAGTTGCTTCTCAATAAAATCATTATGGTTCGAATGCAAATAACAAGCAAGTTTGGAAGGTTTCATAGCTTCGTTGACAGAATTTCAGAACATTCTACACACAAGGGCCATGGCAATAGTTCACTGCCAGGGGCTACAGTAAAAACAAGCTTTAAGTACTCCTTATCGTAATGCCTAACAAAGTTTCCTTTTCCATTTTTGTTTCTGTCGCACATTCCGAAGTATCAACACATTTCTTTTTCACTGTTTCTTTTAAACTTGAAGCACTCATAATTGGCTTACTTTTGGTGACATCAATACTTTTCTTCTGACTACTGTTTTCGCTTTTAAAGAAGGTTAAAATGTATTGTTGTTTATTTCCATTTTGTAGGGTTTAAAATTCTACAGCAAAATGACACAATAAATAACTTGCTTTCCGAAATACCACAGCAAAGTGTTTGCAAACAATATACACATGTTTTCGACAGGTGAGCTGATGCAATACTAGCAAAACAATGTACTATCATCAAAGAAGTGAACCTACCCCCCCCCCATAGTTCCTTGGGGGATAGTATGTATCCCTACACACCACCACCTATAGTATTTTATTTCTCCCAAATTTTCGAATCTATGTGTTTCTGCTTCCTCCTTTTGTTTGGGACATTTAACTACATCTTAATTAAATCTTGCATGAACTAAATACTATATTACATTGTGAAAAACATAAAATGCTTCCCAAATTTACATGCCATCCTTGTGTAGGGATTATATTAATATACTCTGTATCATTCCAATTTCAGCTGTGCTGCAGCTTGTCAAGCAGTAGTATAAATCTTAGTATTTTGAATTCATTATACTTGTGCTGATAGTCTAATTTCCTTATCTTTTTTTCTTTTAGACATTAAATGGGTGGCCACATTGGTGCACCGGTTAGCATTGCTGCCTCACAGTAAGAGGTTCTCCGGTTTGATCCTCTGCTGGGGTGCCTTCTGTGTGGAGTCTGCATGTCCTCCCTGTGGTCGCATGGGTTTCCTCCAGGTGCTCCGGTTTCCTCCCACTTCCCAAAGACATGCTGCAGGTGGATTGGACACACTAAATTGGCCCTAGGCGTGAGTACGTCCGTGTGTGTACCTTCTGTGGAAGGTTGGGCGCCGGGCTGGCAACTCAACACCATAAAACTCCACTGCCAATCATGAGCAGACAGTGATCCACTGTGGTGACCCCTAACCAGGAAAAGCCGAAAGAAGAAGAAGACTACTGTACATTAAATGGATGCCCATTTTTCTATTCTATGAAAGTGGTATTCTGTTATTAAAGGACAAAAAAAAGTAAACAATTCACATTTGGTATTGCACAGTGGATTAGGGGTGCAATCTTGTTACATGCAAATATTGTTTAGTGTGGGTTGTGTGATAAGGGCGGTGATTGTTACTGTGTGGAAGAGTAGGGTTACCATTTCTCCTGGTACGTGAGTACTGGTTAAGTAAAGTTTTTTCTTACTTCTACATCCCTTACGAATCAATACAACAAATGTGTTACTGAGCTCGCTGCCCTCTCCATCCCGATTAACTCAAGTGTACATTGGATCTGGAACACGAGATTAATTTTATTTTACATTTGATTAACATAGTGGTACACTGACCACAGCTGACCATTTGCAGTAACTGCCTGGCTTCATACCTTTCAACAGTCACCAATTTCACACTGGAAATTTAGAGAAAGAGTGATGGATTATATTTAATCCTAATTATTGTCATTAATATAGACTTTTTTTATTTAAAAACAGCATGCCAATTCACATTATCTTCTGTCAATGTCTCAAGCTAATGGTTCTAATATTTTAAGTACTGTCAGTGTTTATCTTTGATTAATTCTAGATTTGTACCTGAGATTGACAGCTATAGGTCTGTCACCACCTCTGGACAGGGCATTGTACTCTGCATCAATTGGGAGACACAGTATAATATGAGGGTTCTGGGCTTGTTACAACCTTTATAATGTACGTTTGTGGAGTGCTCTGCTCTCATTTTCAGTATCTGTTTGCTGCCATTAAGATTACCTGATTTTTTTTTTCTTTCAGGTTTCCTCACAGCTGTCAGCACTACCTGACTTTGCCTTATAGTTCTAGTATTGGCCTTTGACTGTTCCTCATAAAATCTGAGTTCTTCTGGAAAATCTTTGAGGACTGAAGCCACTAAGTAATGAGAGAGACTTATCCTTCAGACAGCACATGCTAATGGGGGAAACCAGCAGTTCTAGCACATTCTTAAGTAATACAAGATGTTGGGTCATGTGTTACAAGTTATTTGTTAAATGGAGAGCTCATTGATTCACTCAGACCTATTTCAGACTCTGTCCAGGTGTGAAAAAGTAGCATACATATCATACTACATATGTATATGATTTACTGGGCAATATAAACATTTACCTCAGAATAACAACCAAGACAAAACGGAAGGGGGTAGGCTTATTTTGATGGCTAACCAATGAATGATGTCATTTGTTGACTAAGTGCTTCACACAGAATGTTGAAGTCTAAAGAGCCTGACTTTTAGAATTAAACTCAGAACAAGTAACTACACGCTTTTTCTGGAGTAGAGTAGTAGTGGTTTTATATCAGTTTGTCCCTGCAGTAGTCTACTGTTCCTAAGGAACTACAGTTTATTAGAATGTGTAGCATCCTATCTTTAACTATTTTGATATCCAATTAACACTTTGTGCACACTAAGGTGATTGCTAATCAGAAATGAGTGACATCTTTCTGCTGGGCTCTAAAGCTTGCTATAAGAAATATGTTGGAACTACAGATCCCAAAAAGCACTGCTGGAGAAGGTGACGTTAACCTAAAAATGCTCTATACTTGTCGTCCGGGCAACACTGTCCCACTCCACTCCACTACATGATCCAGGTATATAAGGGCAATAACTTTTTCATGGACAAGCAGGAAATTTCTGCTGGACCAGCGGTTTAAAAATACCGATATAGACAATATGCACTAATACTAAATAATAAGCAATAAAGTTGCAAAATGCTCACGAAGGTTGTGCCATATATTTGATAATCATATTGTAATATATATGATATTAATTATTAACACTGAGTGAAATGTAGGGAAAACAGTACAAGCAATCAAGTCAAAAAAGAACATCTCAGGAGTGTGGGAAATCTGGTTTCAATAGTAAATGTAAACAACAATTTGCATTTAAGACAAAAATTGTTTGGTAAGAAAGGCAAGGGAAAGGTCTTTCCTCAGTTTGGGGATTGTTGACATGACTGCATCTTTTAAGGATTCGGGGAATTCTGAGGGAAATAGGCATCCTTATATAGGCATCTTAAGAAATACCTTAAAACTCAATGGCTATAACCTTGCTGTTACCCAGTCTAATCCTTTGGATTTCTCTGCTGTTATTTCTTGACTTCCTACTTTCCTCCACTCTTTGCTGTCTACTCATCTGAATTAGTAGCACCTATAAGCTATCTCTACTACTTAGGCACCTATAAGCTATCTGTGCTACTTAGGCTATGAATGTATCCTGAAGGTAGTATTCCTGCCATCTCTTTATACTGCCTCCTTTTTCTACTGTTACTGTTTAACCCCCTGGAAATAGTAACTGTCTGGAATAAACTAGAATAACCGAGGATATGAATGTATATTAACAATGTGTTGGGGTTGGCCCTACATATTCATACTGTAAAATGATCTGTAAGGTGCATTATGTATTAATGTAATGTGTCTCATAGTCTTCCCATAATTTAAATTGTAATATCTTTCTTGTATATTGTAAACATTTTTGTTTGGTTGTGGTTTATATGTGGAGCTTTTCTCCCCGGGCCTCTACTGAAAATGGAAATATATCCAGTGGGACCAGCCCGGTCAACAAATGTAAAATAAATAAATGTAAAATAAATAAATAAAAATCCTTTGAAGTTCACCTCTAGTAAAAGCTTAGTGTAAACAGTAGTATAAGCCTTGAAGAAATCTACTACAATGCATTGGGGCCACCATCATTGCTAGAAGGAAACTTCCTCTGGGCTTCCTCCAGTTCCTCTGGCAAGATCTTACTGTAAAGAGTTCTAATTAGAAGATTTACCTGGATAAGGGTAGTTTACCCCAAACTCTTCCAGATTTGATGCTTGGTGGTGGAACTTGGTGGGGAGTAGAGTTCCATGTAATATTTTAGAGGGCATCTTGGAAGAATTCATTAACAAATAAAATGAGAAATATTACAGTTTTTTTTAATTCATTGACCAGATACCTGAAGTGGACTTTCTCATACCCTTTTCAATGATAGTCTGAGCCACAAGGCTGTGGATAAATGCAAAATATAGGTGGATACTTTTTAGAGAAATTGATCAGCCAGCAGGTTTTTGGGGAGTTGGAGAAAATTGGAGTACCAGACAAAAACTACTCAATGTACTTGAGAATGTAAAAACTTCACGCAGTCAGTAACAAAAACTCAGAATCAACCCCCTAATCTTGGAGATGCAAGGAAAAAACCTTGAGGCACTGTACTGATTTGACTTCTGTGGACTTAATGGTAGGTCGTATATACAGGCTGTAAATTTTAAAACTTTGAAACTGACACTCTAATATAACTATTGCAAACCTCACTAAAGGGTCTTAAAGTATGGCCATGGCACTGACTGGGGAGGGGCTCTGCTAAATAAGACTGCTACTCTACTACCTTCCTTAAATGAGAGAGGATCTGAGGATGTCCCTCTGACCTACCAACAGCTTAGTTTTGTCCATTCCACAGTTGGCAGCTTCATTACTTGCAGTGAACTGATGTATGAGGCTTCTTAACAAAGTTTGCAATCTTATCCCTTTTAAATGGATGGTTACACCATTTACTTTAAATGGAATAGTGTATTATGACCATGTCTCTGATTAAAACCAACTTGTTATGTGTTTTGAGGCATGGATATCAAGAAAGTCACTCTGAGAAGGGGGTGAAGAGAAGCTCAGGAGAGAAATCTCAGCATCTGTGCTGAGAATATATAACAAATAGTTATGATAAGAGAGCTTATCTCTTAATTATTTGTATCACATGAAGCTTTAATTGCTTCTATGTACTAATAGTTAAAGGCAAAAGTCTAGGACTACAAAGTGTTTTGCAGCTTTGAAAGCTGTAACAGGCTTATTGTTGTATCGCAGATAGCATCCAGAAGTGAAGTTTATCTTTGATCATGGAAAAAATGTAATGCATATCACACTGCCACACATAAATAAGAAGTTTGGTAGCACAAATTATATTACAGCTTTCAAAGCTGTTTTAGTTACTTGCTGCTGTCCTGTGGTTGACACTGACAATGTTCTCTTGTGTGAAACTAGAGTTTAAAAGAGCTGAAAGGTATTTAACAAAATTTTATTAATCACATTTCTTAAGACAGAAAGGTGTTTAACAAAAATGTCTTTTTCCCAATTCAGAGTGTAATTGTTGTGCTCCATAAACTATGTAATTATTAAGCCTTTAGCGCATAGTAACCCCACCAGTTTGTTTTTGCCATTTCCTGATTCACTTTGGTAGGTGTGGAATGACATGGGAAATATGATAGACCCCGAAAACTAATTCCCATGTATTGTGTACTTTGATAATGCTAAATTCACAAAACTGCCTATTTATGTGGATTGTCCTAATAAGAATGGTAAATCAAGCATAAAAATTTGTACAGAAACAGGGTCCCCTCTCTAATTAGTGAATCCTGTAACACAGATACTGCACACAATTATTAAATATCAAAATCCTTAACATTCTCCAAGACAGAGAAGACTGGAATTACCTGAAACATGCCTCTCAACTGTCCAAATTTTTGCCTCATATTTTTGGTTTGTTACCCTCCCCATAAAATGTGTGGTTTTCTGGCAAATATGTGAGGACCGAATTCATGAAATAATGATAGACATTTGAATTTCAGACTTCATGTCCTTCTGAAAATGCATGGTAAGACAAAACATTTCATAATAGTAACTTTCTAAGTTTATAAGAGGAATATTTAAAATGTGTCCCTATTTTTGGGCTCCCCCCAATTATTTTTGGCTTTGTCGAGATTTCCTGTGTTAAGAGGTTGACAGGTATGACCTGAAAGCATATAGCCCACATATGATAAGGTAAAACAATTCCAGTTTGCCACTGACCCTAAGGTCATTCTACCTCTGGGACCAGTAAGGGAAAAAGCTGAGCTTGAGAAATGACAGAAGATTAGATATGTCCTCCCTTTCTAATAATACAATTAGTCATTTACATGAAGTTAACACCTACAAGCTTACATTTCAGGTTGTCTATCTGTGTTTTCATATGCTGATTGCTCACTGCTCCTACTGACACACCTGTTGTCTCTTAAAACAGGAAGAAGAAAAACAGCATTTTTTCTTTTTTTTTTTTTTATCTTTTCCCTTTTATCTATCAGCAATCTTCCTCATAGTAACTTCAGCAGAGGCAACTAAGTCTGGGGTGCAGTTTACAGCAGTCATGTTGACTTAAGAGGGCTGCCCATCTATTTACTGTTAAGGGATGCACATCTTCTAAGATGGAAATAAGGACCTTCTTTATTCAAACACTGACTAAAATTTGACCCAGCTACAGTGCAAATATTCACCTCCATATAGTGCTAGAAGGTCACCAATCACTTTCTTAGTGGTCATTAATAGAGGTTCCAAAGAAATGTGGCTTTAGTCCAGTGTGTCCAGTTTAGATAGTGTGTGATCATGCATTTTCAGGCAGGTTTAACTGTCAGGGAACCAGTTCCACGTCCACTGCTCCAAGTTCTGCCAAAATAGGGATGACCTACAAGTTATGAATAGTTTAGAAAGACTTTTGTCATGATAAAGCAGGAAAAAATGTAGGAGTGCAAAAAATAATTGGGGGTATTCAGAGAACTTATTGCTGTAACACTATTAGTGCCTTGCTGTTGAATTCTGTTTGCCCTACAACAAAAAGTGATTCTGAGACATGAAAGAGTCACATTGGCAAAAGCTCATTAGCAACTCATTTGCACAATTCTGAGCTAAACAATGAACACATTTCTCTGAAATGAACATTTAACACATTTGGAACAATTGTGTCAAATGTTGCTGCTGTCAACCCATGCTACACTGTTGGATAGGCACCTGCACACATGCAAGTACACACACACACACACACACACACACACACACACACACACACACACACACACACACACACACACACACACACACACACACACACACACACACACACACACACACACACACACACACCCCGCAGTTACTGCAAAGTAACTCAAAGTTCATGTTATGGCATTTTAACATATGTGACTTGTGCATCTGTGTAAGTACAGTAATTGCCATCTATTATGTGTTTCCTATTAGTGATTTGGACCTTTCTCTACCTCCTGTATAGCTTGCTGGCTAAAAAGCACTATTTACTATCATCTGTTATTGGTTGTTGTTACTGCATAGTGCTGTTACTACTGGTATTTTCCAGCATAGATTTACCTACATTACTTCCTGTTTGCGGTTAATTTTATTTAGTCAAAATTCTCTACCCTCTGACTGACTGTTCCTGCCTACTACATACTGCAATATATACCAGTGCAGCTTTGTATATTATTTGTTTTACTTTCTACTGTAACACCGATCTCTCCCACAGACCTCCTGACATCTACATCACATTTTATTGTCTTTCCATAGACTCTTGCATCCACCACCCTTCTAACTCACCAACTCTGTCATCCCAGTTCTCCACTAACCTTTACCATCTCCCTCACTCTGTACATTGTAATACTATTGTTAGCATTAACATGCATTTCATTTCACTTATCTAGCTAATGTCCTTCTTCTTTTCTTTGTCTTTTAGGTAATAAGCCCACTCCTGTTCCTAGCTTACCCAAGAACCAGGCGCCCTGCAAGTGTGGATTCCAAACAGAACTAGCTACAAAAAACTTAAAATGTATGTTAAAACCAGTATAGTATAACCATTGCTATGCCAGTGTACCATAGTCTGTTTCAGCACATCACCGGATCCTTCCAATAGTTTCTCCCCTTTCTGCTCACTCTAACCTTCCCTGCCAGGCTCTTTAAAATAAAGCATTACTGCCTGCAGTTTTATATGATAATGCATATCCCATTCCTCTCTCTACAGCTAGCAGTTCTCAGCCTTTATTAAAATTGCTGCATAGGTAACTGTGGACAACTGCTACCCCAAACCTATACAATAAGATTAACCTACAGTTTAGCAGCCCCAACTGTGTAGTTATAGAAGGGAAAAAAACAAGAAACAAACTAGAGAGAATGCAAATGAAGTAAGTGGCTTACTGACTGTTTTTCTTAGGAGCCGCATACTAGGTGGTTCTGCCATAGGCAGCAGTGGGTGTAAACTGTAAAAAGATTATGTACATTCCCACATCTTCATTCAAGAAATTGCATAGTAGAGCTTGTCTTTGAACCACTATACATTGCTAATCCAGTCAGCGTGTACAGTTCTGGGGGTGTGCATATGGCTAATTTACATTAGCTATGCCCCTGGATTGCCACATTTGCATGGGGCAATATCCAGCAAGACTGCTGTTGTAATGCTTGTTGGAGGCTTCATACTGCTGTAGCAGTACAATGGTCTTTGAATCACTCTATCATAACACAGAACGATCCTATCTTTTAAGTACAACAGTATCTATCTATTTATATAAGCAGACATTTTCTCTTTCTCTCTCACTCTCTCTCTCTCTCACATTAAATATATGTATACATGGGTCTACTTCTAATGATCGAAATCTCACTTACCCGACTTTCTTAATGCTGAGATGGCATCACTGAAATTGCATTAAATGAACACATGGATCACCGACTGAAAACTCCAGGTAAGTTACCACTTGTCTGCACCAACATGTAGAATAAAAACTGAACCAAATTAAACTCACCTATGTGGGGGACTTCACTCCCACACCCCCCTATGTGGGGTCTGTGCCTCCCACTCCCCCCAACTAAATATACCAATTCCGAGATGGCACTACAGAGGGGAAATGGGCAAAGTTCACCATGGTGGCCAAGTGGTTACTTACCTGGAGTTTTCAGTTGGTGATCTTAGTATTTGTTTAAATGCGCTGTCGGTGAAGTTGTCTCAGCGTTAAGAAAGTTGAGTAAGTGGGATTTCGATCATTAGAAGTAGACCCGTATACATATATTGTAGCACAGTTTATCAGTTTTCACCAAGTGATATGCCAAAAATGAAATGAAACTGACATAAATGAATGTAAATAATGTTTTATATGAAACTGTTGGGCTTTTTTTTTAAGTAAAACTGTCCTTTTAAATATATTTATTCCATTAAGAAAGGCTTTAACCTTAATGTGTTAAAGTAGGTTCTCACAGGTTTGTTGGTTGATGAAGTCAATAAGAGGTGCAGAAAATGAGGGCTAAAGTCAACAAGTCCAGAGATGTTGGCTCTTCTTGGAGGAGGATTTTGTGCCTGGAGAAGGGGTTTTCTGGGTGAAGCACCGAAAAGTAAAAGTAGACCTAGAGGTAGATGCCAGAAGGAACTTGGACATGATTTGCAAACTTTGACCTAAGGCAGATGTTGAAAATGTTAGGTTTATAACTAAAATTATTTTGAAGTATCCCATTTGTTTGGGTCCTTTTTAAAATTCAGTTTGCTGATGAAGTCAGAACCA